>NC_044907.1:40120757-40422568 GCF_001633185.2 Quercus lobata | reverse complement strand
TCTATATAAGACTTCCTACGATATGTATCAAGCATCCAACAAGTGCAAGTACGAAAGCAAAATACCAGTGTATATAAGGAATAAGAAAGCAAAGAGTGAAATAGTGAATAGTGGTGTGTGTGTTTAACACAGTGTGTGTAATGTTAAAGTATCAATAAAACTTCTCTTTTATTGATTCCTCCTTTATGTTTTCTACTTGAGCATAGTGAGATTGTGTTTGATAAGATACTTTCTTCTTGATGTGACGCAAAACTTACAAGCATTATACACTAGAATTGAGTTTGATTTATCAACACTTGATTAGAAATGAAACCTTTCTTTGAATAGCCTTTCCAGAGAAATTTGTGAAATAAATCTTCTTTGACACATCAGAAAACTTTTACAAATAGTGCCTGCTTTCATGCAGTTTGTTCAATTCTTGTTACTCGCACTATTACAACTCAAAGAATTGAGAAATTACACTTGATTTCAACTCCAATATGAAAATCAACTAAGAGTGTGTTTGGAAAAAATTAAAAACCCAACTTATTTTACTATTCGGCTTATTTTTACTACTATTCATGGCCCCACTGCACTTTTTGATACTATTCATGGATCTCACTGTACTATTTTAGCTAACTTTTACCTTTATCTACAGTACTTTCAGCAAAAAAAATTTCAATTTCAGCAAAATAAGCGGGTCCCAAACAGAATGCATTAATTTGGCTCCAAATTAAAAAGCCAAATTATTTTACTATTCAACTTATTTTTGCTACTATTTATGAGTTCTACTGTACTTTTTGGTACTATTCATGAGTCTCACTGAACTATTTTAGCTCATTTTTACCTTTATCTACTATACTTTTAGTAAAAAGTTTTCAGTTTCAACAAAATAAGTAGATCCCAAACAGATCTTAAATATACCCTTTCCTTTATTTAGAGACTAATGAATTCATTGTTAAGAACTTACATATTTTATTCATTATGCATAAAAGCTAACATGTCCATAGATAGCCTTTAAATGAACATCACTGGCTAACATCATCAAAGGTATGAGTTTACGAAAGCAATAACAAATAAAAATTACATCATTGTAATGTCTTGATAAATTGAACAACAGCTTTGGCAGTATTGAGTGCTGCAAGAGGTCCAAATTTTAAAATTGCATTTCCTCCTGATTGTCCTCCGGCTAAATCTGATAACCCTCTGAATACTATCACTGGAGAACCATTTGACAAGCTTGTCTGAAAGAAGTGCCATTTTGTATTAGCTATTTCTCTATATAAAATAAGTTCCTATCAGGTTATCAAAGTGCGAAATGCATAGCCACTAATTTTGAACTAAAATCTACTCACATGAATAAATAAAAGCTCGTGTTTAGCTTTAGGCTAACTTGGCTTTTTTCTTCTTTTTTTTAAAAATTTTTTTTAGATATGATAAGATTTAAAGTAATGCATTCGCTTTAAGATAATTGCTTTTTACTATCAAGTTAAGGCATTAATTTTTTTTTTTTTTTTTTAAGTAGGCATAATTCAATTTCAAGTCTCTAATTCAACTATGAGAATTTGTCAATCGAACTAACTAAACCTTAGGCTAACTTAACATCCATGCAAAGGTTAAATTAAACTTTAATATATATATATATATATTGCCTGCCAATCATTATTAAGCTATCAATTTGTAAATGATACTATAGTTGAACTCAAGCTTTATAACTGGTATATAGAGTGATTAAGAAACTTACCATTACTACAGCTGCACTCTCCATATCTACGGATGACACGTGAAAATTTCTAACTAAAAATTTCCTATAAGCTGCATTATCCACAAAAATGTTGGATGTTGATCCCCTTAGTCCAACTACTAGCTTGGGCTTGTGTGGGAGGCACAAGCTTGAATTCACACACTGTTCCAATTCCATCCCCTGAAAAAGTACTCAAATTGAAAATACAATCAATAAAAAGAAAATACCCTACTTATTTGATCCTCAAACTATGAGATAAAGTTTAATTGAGTTTCTCAACTATTAATTGTATCAATATAAATTGCTTAACCTTCAAAATCAATTCAATTTCACCTTGAACTCTCCTCTTTGTTTGAATTTTAATGAAATTAACAGTTGATTTTAATTTTTTTTAAACTTTATATTATAATCTTTTAATTTATATTCCATTTGCCACACTAACTAATTTCGTTAAACTTTAAATGGAGAGAAGATTCAATGATAAAATTGTGTTGATTTCAAAAGGGGACTAAATTGATACAATTAATTGGAACTAAGTTTATATGATTAATTATCAAGGGACCAAACTAAATTTTTAATTTTATCTTTAATTTTGGAGTATTTGAGTTATTTTAGGGGTTTATGAGTAATTTTTTGTCATTTTAGAACATTTTTTAGTATTTTGGTCATCTTAGAGGTTTCATGGTATTTTTGGTCATTTAGAGTGTATTTTAGTCATTTTGGTGGTTTTAAGGGTATTTTGGTCTTTTTAATAGTTTTGGGATATTTCAGAGTTGAGTGATTTGGGTAAATGATACTTGGGTTTAGTTGGGTAAATAGGTTTAGGTAGATTTTGCCGTCTATATTAAGTTGGAGTACCAAATTAAAAATTTAACCCAAAATAGATTTTGATTATCAACAAGATTATAAAGTTCTAGATCAATTCATCAGTCATTTCCTGAAATTTCGATCATCAAATTACCTTACACATATTTTACCTAAATTAATTAATTTGATGACAGAATGGAAGAAAATGTCAAAGGAGAAACTTTAATTTTCCTTCTTTTTTTATTGGCTGTAGTACTATACCTAGTTGTCAATACTTGTCACTATCTTATATTTGGGCACTGCACATTTGGTGTTTTGGGGCTATGCAAAATGACTTTTGGATGTTAAGGCATGGAGTAATAATGTTACATACAATTCCTTATCTATTATAATTTATATGAACTCAATTTGACTTGTCATTGCCTTACCTAACAATTTAAACTTCAAAATCACCTACAAATTTCCAAATTTCCTATCTGATCTATCTTTCTGTTGACTAGAAAATACATGGTAATAATAAAAATAATCCAAAAAGTAAGAAGAAGAAGCTTGAATGTTAGTCATACCTCCAAGTTGGCAGCAAGATGAAGCCAATGCTTACTTGTTTCTGCCCAAAACAGCGGCTGAGCAGTATTGGGCTTCCCCAACTCAGAGTAGAATTCCTCATCACTATACCCAATATGTCCCAACAAATTAGTTCCTTCACCTTTTGGTACATTGTAGCTTGCAATATCCAAGTGAACAACATCGCTAAGGTTCGTTGTACTATTAAGGTTCTGTCAACAAAAGAGTTTTCCTCACATAAGCAGCACAGAACATATAGTACATAGAACAACCAAAGCAAAAAAAAAAAAATCATATAAAGATTAAAAGACACTAAAGTTTTAGAGTTAAATATATACCACCCAGCCCCAAATGCCAGTGTTAGCAAATTGTTTGGGAATGATAACATCTCCAATGGACATAGAATCATTTGCATTCCCGGCAATGCCAAAATGGATTATGCCCTTTATGTCAAACAAATCCAGCATTTGTTGTGTTGCTGCTGCAGCATTTACCTGATTTACCCAACACCAATCAAAATAACAACTATAAAGGTTAACAAGGCACATAGATATTGATTATATATATATAAGAAAATTTAAATATTAAGGTAAACTAGTTGTAGCTGGTATTCTTGGTCATTAAAATAGCATCTAGTAAAATAGCGACGTCATTTTTTGTGTTCCATTTTATGCTTTACTAACTTTAATATTATGTCACGTAAAAAAAAAGTGTGACCAACTATTATTCATGAAACATTAAGTGGGACTGATAATTTTTATTCAAAAATAACATAACCACCATGGTGTATGCTATAGTATTTAGAATCTAAAGGTGTGTTTAGTTACCATTCCAACCCCACATCTCACATAGATGACTTTCTCACCATGTATCTTTCCAACCCGGAATCGCCGACCTGCAAATTTCAAGTTGTATTTTTAACAAACTAATTTAATACCAATAAAACTACAACTTCAACAAGCCATAGATGGAGGGGAACAAAATTCACCTGATAAGTCTACAAATGGGTGAGTCTTGTGAGGCTTAAAAGCCCCAGTAGCAAAAAAAGCATTCTCTTCAGGTTCATACACTGTGATGAGACCAAGATAAGGCCCTCTGCGGTTTACCTCCTTGATTACAGTCAGAGATTTCAACCTGTTTAGTGGTAAAGCAAATGCATCAGGAACAACAGCCAGAAAGAAAACCAAAACCTGCATAAGCAGTGAACATCTTGTAACTAGTTTTGTAGCCATGGTTAGGTTCTGGTGAAAGAGACTGCTTTATTTTCCAATATATAAGCATATGACTTGTTCAGACTTAAGAGATTTCCGGCAAGGCATATTCTAAAATTATCCAAAATTTTTGTTTGGCCGGTGTCATCACACACCTACTTTCTTTGTTACGAGTAATGGTTATTCCAAACATAGTGGCGGCTCTACCTGCAAGCCAAAGCGGTCAAAAGACAATCCTAATTTACAAAAAAAATGTATATATTAACTTACTAAAAAAATATTATATGCTAAACTAACCTATTGTGACTACCCTAATAAAAATTTTGAACACCCTGATTTGAGAATTACAAAAACTAGCAGCGAATCCTAGCCCGGCCAAAATTTAATATTGTGCTGACGTGGAAAATTGTGATGCCAGCAAAGGCTTCGGTTTTATATATATATATAGATGTGCTGATGTGGAAATTTGTGTTGGAGAGAGAGAGTTTGTAGAAACCGTGGCTTTATATTTCTTAACTTAAGAGAGGGGTAAGGTTGCTAGGATTTTGAGGAGTTATAATGTTTTTATTTTTTTTAAATATTGTGTTGCGTGGAATTTTTTTTTTAAAATATTGTGCTAACGTGGAAAATTGTGGTACTAGCAGAGGTTTCGATTATATATATATATATATATAGATTTGGGTTCAGCAAAAATAAGAGTAGTGCTACTACATTCACAACATTTTCACAATAATTTTATAATAAATATAAATGTAGTAAGTTGTTATTGATTCTAATTAGGGTCAAATACTAATATTATTTTTTACCCACTAATAACAGATTTTTGCATAAGATTTATTATAAAAATGTTATGGACGTAGCATTACTCCAAAATTAATTCTGCCCCAAACATAATTCTTAATCTCTTTTTTTAAGCTTAAATAATAATAATAATAAATATTAACCCAAATAACAACAAACATAAACCAAACAAAAATAATACAAGACCAAACAACAACAAATGAAAAAATTATTCAACAAAATACCTATTATAAAACAAAAGGATAAATTTGTAACTTGTTCAACCTATTCAATAAAAATAATTTCTAATTTCATTTTTCCTTAAAAAATGGTACTAAGAAAAATATTGTGGTAATTTAAATTTCTTAATGATCATCCTAAATAAAATTCCTAGATCCACTACTTACTGTATATATACATTGTTTTTTAACTAAAATCATAATTTCAAATCGTAATTTCAGTTAAAAAGCAATATGTGTATAGTGTGTAGTATGTAATAGTATTTTACCTTTTGGTATCATTGCATTAACCTCTTTCCTTTCATATCTCAACGTAGCAATATGATGTTTAGGTTAAGTGGCAAAAGCCAAGTAAGCAACAAAGAAATTATTTAATAGTGTTGGGGTTTTTTTTTTTTCTTTTTCTTTTTTAATTTGGAGTGAATAATAGAGTTAGGGTTAAGTACTGACAAACCCACGGTATTTTGTAATACTAATCATCATTAATAAAAATGATACCAATGATGTGTTAATGTCAAAATGATGTTATTTTAATTACAATATATCATATTAGCCTTTGTGAAAAAATTATAAAAAATTGATATCCTCTAGTACAATCGTTTTTCTTATCTTTATAGGATAAGAAAAGGTGATCTATTTTAATTGAAGAATTAAATTATGATTCAATTTTCCAGTAAACAAGAGTAAGAAAACCATAACTATCAGTGGTCTTGGAAATAAAAATTAGAGTTTTTTTTTTTTTTACTTGGGAAAGAAAACAGAATGAGAGAGAGAGAGAGAGAGAGACGACGACTCACGAGTTCTGAATTTCTTCAAAGGTTTGAACTTTGAATATCAAGGAGGATTTGTAGGACTTTGGTGGGTGAATTCCATCATAATATTTGACTTTTTGAGCATTTTGACCTCTTAAAGTTTATAGTTTTTTATGAGAAAATTGTGATGTAATTCTTATTGAGATACTTTTACCTTCTTTTTTTTTTTTTGTTGTTGCTAATATAGAGATTTTTTTACTTGTATTATCTGTTATTGGTGTCAATCTTGTTTTTAAGGCATTAACTTGAGAATAAATAATTAATTTTATGATAGCGTGTTTGTTTGGAGTTGGAAGGTGGAGAAAAATATATGTTAATAACTTCAATTAGTCTATCAAGGATTCATAGTCAACACTCAACCCCGATTTGTTCCTACGATATTTCTCTTCAAATGGAAAGGTTTTTTTTTTTTTTTTTTTTTTTTTTTTTTTTTTTTTTTTTTTTTTTTTTTTACGTTAGTATTTTTGTATAGTTTATGTACTGTGTGATTGAATTATGTTCTAGACTTAAGAATTTTGGTTACAATATCTGTTGAGATTGTTTGAAATAATTTGTTGAATTTCTTAATTCACAAAAAAACTAGTTTTAAGTTTTAACCCAATAAAGTGGTAATTTCTTTTTCATTTTTTTGGATAAAAGGGGAGTATTATTTAGATATTAAAGAGTTTATACAATAACAGGCTTATAAGCCTCTAAAGGACAATCTACTGATCCTAATTAAGTGGTATATTTGATGGTGTTTTATGTTGTATAATTAAAACACACGAATAAAGAGTAAAGTCATCAAGATCATCATTCTAGCATATCCCCAAGATATGACATAAGAATCAGGAAAACAGGTTTTTTTTTTTTAGATCCGCCAAGATCTCTTTGAGATCCAGTCAGATCTAGCAAAAACCAGAGATTTCGGCAAAATCTGACGACGATTTCTGCAAAATCTGGCACGATTTACATAGTCTGAAACCAACCAATACCCGACTGGCGAACCGTTGACATCCGACCACCTAAACTACTGCCGTCGACGGGTCCAGGGTTAGGAGACCCAATTTGGTCAGGTCGGTTCCGGGTTGGGCACAAACCCGACCCAGACCGACCCATGGACAAGCCTAATTATGATAGATATTAATGAGTAGTTATTATAATTTTGTATTATATGAATCAATTAAATATATAATTATGATAATTATTAATAGGTAGGACAAAGTTTGGTTTCATACATGTTTGGATTTTTGGGTTCTAACTTCTAACCACCAATAGGAAGATGAAATTTATCATTATCATATGCATTGTGTATGACTCACTTAACCCAATAAACCAAGTGAGTTATGTGAATTACACATAACGGGACACATGTCATCTTCCTATTGACAGTTGAAGCCAAACATTTTCCTAATAGGTATTTATTATGATTATGTTTATATATATAACTAATTATTCTATTATTTAATAGAAAATAAAATACTAAAGCCACAAACTATGATAGGTTAAGATTCTAATTGAGCATTTAAATATAGAATAGAATTTAATTTTTTTAAATATATATATATATATATATATTTATATTAGAAGATTGACATGTAAAATTGTGAGTCATTAAAAGTTTATGTAACAAAAATATCATGAGGTCAACCTAAAGTCAAATGTTTTCATAAAACCACACCTAAAATAATCTCTATCTCTCTCTTAATACCAAAATAAAAATAAATAAATAAATTACAACTTTACTTATTCATGCATTACCTTTTATCCAGGATAAAGTAAACACCCTTTTAAAATATAATGATTTTTCATTTCTTTTTGTTAAATTATATGCTTGAACTATGATATTTAATTCTCTATATAAAATTACCATTGTTTTGGTTAGAATTAATTCATCAAATTAACCTTGGTTTAATCCCCCCCCCCCCCCCCCCCCCACAAAAAAAAAATTATCCACTCAAGCTTCAAACTATATCAAGTATTCAAGTTGGCCCTATAATCTAGTATAATGAAAATGATATCTTCATGTTATATTTACACTAGTTGGTAACTTGAACAATATACCCAAAAAATAATAATAATAATAATAATAATTTTTTTCTTTTATTTTTTTCAAAATATAAAATTTGATCATTATGGTAGTTTAAATATAGAATAGAATTTAAATTCAATTAAAAATATATATATACTAAAATAATAACGTGAAAAAATGTGAACTCTCAACAACTTATGTGACACAATACATTGAGCTCAACTAAAAGTAAAAAATGATATTGTTTTATATAGATTATAAATTATAGACGATGTAACTCATTTAAGCATTATCTATTACATGAAAAGTTGGCTCTCATATGCCATCCGTAAATTCAACATAAATGTTATAGGTCATATAACATGCTTTTGTTATATTTCTCACTATAAGTATTATTAATATTATAATGATGTTAGGAATACTATCAATTTTACTACATAATTCTTACCAAACTAATATTTTTAATTTAAAAAAATAATAATAATATTTAATAATTAATAAATTTATTTATTATGTTGTTGATATGTCACCAATCACATCTATTGTCTTGTTTAGTTTGTAAACTTTTTGTAAAAAAAAATTGATATAATTTTTATTCTTCATACAATAAGTAACACAATTTACTCTAAATAAAACACTATTACCAAGTTTCAAGAAATTTAAATATTTTTCTATTAAATTCTATTACTATAAGTTTCAAGAAGTTTACAAGAGCTTTTGTTATTCATTTTAAATTGGTTTAATCATCCTCCATAATTTCTTTTTAATGAAAATTATGTCTTGCTACACAATATGCTTTTATCAAATAATTTAATATATTATTACTATTTATTTCATTGTTGAAATTCAATAATATCAGTTTACTTTTTTGTTAATTTGTACATGGCACAGACATATTGTTAATAATATATAATAAGCATAGCATCTTGTATACATTATTATATGACTCATTATAAACACTATAAATTATACGTCATATGACATGCTTACATAATGTTGCTTGCTAACATTGAAACTAGTGTGTGACTCATGCATATGCATAAATGCATTTAAAAATAAACACTTTTTTATCATAAAAATATAAATAACTATTAAAATTATTAGAAAAAGTAAATGTAATTAGTTACATGTTAAAATTCTTGCATAAATTTAATACTAATTATGATAATTTTTTTAATTTTAACTAATATAGAACGCATGATAATCTTTGTTGTGTGATGATTTTTATTGATAGATACACAATTGGTTTTTAATTTTTATTTTATAGTTCATTAATATTAAATTTTTAGTAATTTGCACTCAGTTGACACAAAGATTAAAAAATTTAAGTGGACACAAGGCACAAAATTAGCCAACAATTGAAATTTAATTTAAAATCTAATTGAATTTTCTCCAAGTTTTGGCTTTATATATATATATATATATATATATTATCAAAATAATTTAATCTAGTAAAATTCTAAAAAGTTAAGAATATTTAATTAAAATTATATTACCAAAATTTTAAAGAAATTTGAAATAACTTTTTGTTACTTATTTCAAAGTATTTAAGTCATTTACTATAATTTTTTTTCGTACTTTTGAAAGAAAATCTTATATAAGGCTCTTCATTATGCAATTTGCAAAACTTTGAGGTAATTTTTTTTCCTTTTATTTTTACTAGTATGTAACCTGTGCTTACGCACAAGAATGATAAATTATAATGGTGCTATTGATGTTAGTTTAGATTATTAAATATATAAGACATTACTTCAACCAAGATATTTGGAGGTACTAGAATGATTTTTCCTTGCAATTTTAATGACATTGGTTACACCAAGTTTCTCATTACACTACTATTATATATATAATTTTGAAAATCACTATTAGACACTACATATACAATATCAATTCATTATCACTATCCATGAAATTCTAATAAATACAACACAAAATAAAAAAAATAAATTAGTTCAATAGTATCTCCTAAATTGAATGGAGATGGGTGCATAGGATCATTTAGGTCAATTACAGTTTGTTATATTCAAGATCTTCACATACAAAATATGTAATTAGAAACGGTATAAAAAAATAAAATAAGAATACACTCGTTTGTTCAAAAAAAATATATAATAAAAATAAAATAAAATAAAACTCAAAAATCTAAACAATTTAATTTGTATGAAAAGCTAACAAAGGCAAAATCTAATTTTAATTCTAATCAAATTTTCTCTAAGCTTTGGTTTATATATATATATATTACCTAAGTTTATTTATATTGGACTCTTCGTTTAACACTGAATTAACTCACTTAGTACAAAAATTTTAAAAATTTAGATTAGATAAGACACGTAGTGCAAAATTTAACCCTAATTGAAATCTAATTTTTACACTATATTAACTCACTTGGCACAAAAATTTAAAAGTTAGATTAGATGAAACACATGGTGCAAAATTAAACTTTAATTGAAGTCCAATTTGAAATCTAATTCGATTTTCTCTCAGCTTTGCCTAATAATATAAATTAAGACTATCGAATTTATTGTTCAATTTCAATGATATTAATGAATCGTTTCCCTAATTTGCATATACTTTTCAATTAATTCGTACATCAGATACAAACCGCCAGTTTAATTCTCTCAGCCTCCCACATTATAAACTAAGTTCTTTTTTTTCTTTTCTTTTTTAAGAAGACATAACCGAGTTCATGTGATTTGTAATCTAACACGGAATATCTAAAAACATGGCATTTTGAGATGGCACCTGCACTTAAAAGAATCATAATGTAAATACAATCAATTAAAAGTATGAGGATTTTCGTCTACTTTTAGATGGCGTATTATCCATAATCTATACAAGAGCTGTTTGCATATGATTACTGACTCAACAGTATAGGACCTATAGGTGCTCTGAAGTCTGAAACCATCACAAGAATATATCTCATCATAATATGAAATGCACCACCGGTGCTGTCACCTTTTTAAGCAATGGAGGATGACAGAACAATAGGAGATGGAACTGAATGGTTTAGCTCAGTCCATCAAAGTCTCAAGTAAACTGATGTGAAACTCAAAAGGTAAGGCTATGCACTCTTACACTTACAGATGGAGCACTTTCTGTTTTTTAAATCGGTAAAGTTACACACGCACCCAATGGATCTTGAATCCATGACATCGCCCTTCATCTAGAACTTATAATAGGAAGACGTGTCAGTCAAGTTAGAGCTCAATAGTATGATGCCATTTTATGAAGGACATGAACACCACTCACGGCAAATTGCATGCATATGAAATGCTAAGAAACCAAATGGAACAATCTCAAAATTGCTGTTATACAGTAATCATTTTACAAAAAGAAAATTTCATTAAGGTAATGTCCTTTTCATACAGTATCAAGTGATTAACCCACCCCCCCTACAAACCCTAAAGTTACAACTTCACATTGTACAGATTACCACACAATGCGTGAAAAAAGGATGGAAAAAAACCCTCATCAAAAACTCAGATGAAAGCAGTGAGAGGAGGGGGAACAGCTTTGCACCTTGGAAGAGCCGAATGTGCAACTCAAATCTCTTTCATTGAATAAATAATTCTCAGGGGTGTCAAATGTTTGAGAATCTCCACGTTCCTCTACACTATTATAACATCCAAAGAATGTGTTGTCAAAACCACGAAACAAATTTTACCGGTTTTGAAGCCCTTCGATTGCCTTTTTCCACTGCCATGCTCTTTGTTTTGTATCCTCAAATGACATCACCTTTTTTGGCTGAACAATTACATAAATTAGAATCAGGAAACAAAGATCTAAAAAAGAAGAACAGAAGTAGGACCAAAACCCTATAAATTTAGTTCTTAATTCAATTTTTGCTGCAATAACTGGAATTATGAGGGGGTGGAGCTCTCAGTTTATTCACTTAAAAATTCTTGTGTGTTGTATGTTTCAATGTGTGCTTTTCATAGTGCTACTCTTCAGCTTCTTTTGTTTCTTTCTTGAGTTTATGAAATTCAGATTTTAAAACTTTATGAAACATTCTTGTACAGATCTGGTCTACTAGACCGTTTTATTTTATTGATAAAATTTCTATCACTTATCAAAATAATTTTTCTGCAATAATCAATGAAAGTAATGCTTTCTAAATTCTCATGCTGGCTATATGAAGATAAAAATTACTAAAACTGCACATCATAACACTCAAGATTTATGTATTATATGACACATTATTGGAGAAAGATTATTGCCGAATTCCAAATACAATGACGAGGCCCACTATGATTGGCTACTGCTAAATATTTTTTTTACTTGTTATTTACTTATTTATTTTGAAGCTTAGGTAGGGTAGAGGGGGGACAGAGTTAACTGGAAATATGCCCTTGATGATAATAGAGCAGGGCGCAGGGGGACTTACCGTGCAAATCTTGAAATTTGAAGGACTTGAGACTTGGATGTTGAGGTCATTAGGATTGTCTGACCAAATTATGTTTCCCTTCACAATCAGCTTTGAAGGGTCCACATAAATCAATTTTGGCTTGTTAGTGAGGATAAGCTGCACCTTCTTGCTAGTTAATTTCTGTATTTTCTTCACCATTGAGATCATAAGAACAGATTCCCCTGGATCTAGAAACTGTTGCCTGTTAACATGATTAGTATACAGATTAGATATGGGTCACCATGCATACACAAACAAAAGAACACATGTTGATGGCCAAGCAAAACCTACAAACGTTACAGATTCAAAATCAATTTGAATTTCAGAAAGTATGACAGAAATGAAAGGATAATTATAGAGCTCCTTTCCCCTCATACTTCTCAAAAATCTAAAACATCAACAAAGAAAAATTATTTCAGCCTAATGTCCTTTTTGAAGGTGAATTTGTTGGATAGCCCCAATGAGGACCGTTCTTGCAACACAGCAACTTGATCTTTACAACTTCTTTCCATGCATGCTTCTTGACTGAGCTCAACAGTTTAAACACTAGAGCTTAGAGAGTAAAAGTTTGGAGTCCAAGTCCCTAATAAAATCATGTGAATCTTCCTTATACTTGCCTTCTAGAAAAGCTTAGGCTTTATTACAAAACCTATGCAGATTTATATTTCATCTACAAATTGCATCAAAATTTACAGGGCATCCTTCATGAGAACCACTAACAATGGAATGGATGGTGTAATTAAGATCAAGTCCAATCATGATCTTGGGCATGTGAACATTTGAGACACCTTCACAGTAACAAGCACAACAACAATTCCCTCCGTCCCATTTTAATTGTCCAGTTCAGAAAATCTAAACTTTTAAGCGAACTTCATTTAATGCATCATATCTCAAAGAAAAGTGTGGAAGATTTCAAATTACCCTTATAAACTTCAAGAATTTTAAACATGAATACAATAAAGAGCAGGGGAATATTAGTAAGTCAGTAAATTAATGACCATCAACTTCAAAAACTAGACAACCATTTGCGAACAGCAAAAAATGGAATACTGGACAAACACAATGGGACAGAGGGAGTAATATCTATACTCTTAAAAATGTAGAGCTCGCAACAGATAGAATTGCTAGTCGAAGAAACACCAGATTTTCTTAACAGTAAAGCACAATTGATGCCAAGAATAAAGATAAAGATGTTGAACCAATACCATTTTGAATCAAATGAGTCAATTGAAGCAAGCCTAGTTATATGGCCAGACCCTTCAGATGATGAAGCAGCACCACAATTCCCATCTGCTTGTCTGTCTGAACCATCCCCAGTGTGTGAAGGGTTCCATGATGAATCTTGAACATCCTCGCCCTCACTTGAGGGAACCTAAAAAATTAGAGAACAATTATCAAAATTGATGTAAAAAAAAAAAAAACATTTTTTTAGAATTATTCAATCAGTGAAGGCAAGGATTCTTAGAGGGAGTGAGATTTCTTTGTAGATTGCAGTTTGACACATAGCCAAAGCCATACCCCTCGTTCCAAAGCAAGTTTTGGAGGGGTGTGCCCTCTTAAGTTCTTCCAGTCAATGCCCTTGAAAAAGGGATGCATCTTGAGTACCACATAACCATCAGGTCCAGCGCCAGGTCTCCTGCTGGGATCTAAATCCTGCATCATGGTTGTAGCTAATTTAGGGCAATTATTCACTTCATCAAGCAATATCAATTAAACATTCTATCACATGCAACAGAGATTAAGTAAGATAAAATAAATCAACATATATTCAAAAATAGATATTCTGTAAATGCCTGCGTTGTTCCCTCATGAGAGAAAAATGAATTTAAAGACTTGAAAGATTTATTTTTGTTGATAAATAAAGATATTTTCCCCTAAAGAAACATTTTTTGGAAAACTAACAAAAGCACCTAACTATATTGACAATTACCAACTCTGATAATAATTGGAAATTTCTTGATTATTTACTGAAGGATGAAATTCAATCATTAGAACATGTTACCAAGCATAGGAAAGGACCTTCCACTTTCCAGGAAAAACAAAATCAAAGATAAGTGGGATGGTTCTCTATAGTCTTCCTTAAAGATCAAAATGGCTCCTACTTGCTCTCTTTGGAATCTTTGTCAATTTATGCACATCTTATACGTGGATTTTTTTGTTTATCCTATCTGAATACCTTCCTACTTGAACACATACGGACAAAAAGTTATATTGTAGGCCATTATCGATGCATTGTATGCTAGGACCAAAAGTGGACCAAAAGATTACGTGTAGTCTAGGATTACATCTGTTTTCTTTGCAGTTAATTTCAATGTCAGAAATTTATCAATCCGTGTTATTAATTTTAAGTCAGAACTGTAGGTAGTGCAAGATATATGATAGTTCACAAATATGACAAGCTGTGAAAGTAAACAATTTAAAATACACTAATGAATAAAGCAAATCAATAGGACTCTCAAGAAACTAGGCCTACATCTATGCTTAGTGTCATATATTTTGTCCGCAGCCAGTCCCAAGCTTGAGAAAAGGATGAGGGTTGCTGTAGGTTGACTGCCAACGTAAAACTTATTCACTCTATTATGAAGGAATTCACCACAGATATTCATTGGAGCGTCCACCGTGATTAATCTGTTGAGGTCCTTAAGGAACCATACCATAGCCGACCCCAAAAAATTTGGGACTAAGGATTGGTTGTTGTTGAACTGGACTCTCAAGGGCGGTGATCCTGCTGCTAGTCATGGTAGTCAACTAACCATTTTATGATGTTATATATAGGCTTTTAGTAGAGAAGGAATAAGAAATGGCTCAGGATAGCAACAGAACATAACAGTTAACGATTTAAAGGCCAATAATCAAAATGTAGATAAACGATACTCTCAAAGGTGGTGGTGGTTGTCATTATCTTTGTAATAGAACTAGAAGTAGCAGTAGTACAACGAGGGGGAAGAGGAGAAGAAGTGGAAGCAAAACTGACAGCAGCTACACTATTCCCAAGATCCACCCTCCCTGTCTTCAACTGAATACAGTAGTTGCCTTCTTCAAAGTTCTCTTCCAACAAGAAGCACTATTTGTAAATCATGGGGATATAAGGGTTTTCACTCCCTAAAACAGAAAAATAAAACCACATGCCTTCAAACCAGTGCCAACATGAGCTTGCCCTATAGCACAGTCATTTCCTAAAGATTATAGCTGAAAAGCACACCATAATCACTTGGGAGTAATTCTACTTTATTCTTTTTCCCTGATAAAGATGTTTAAAAGAAACAGTAGGACCCTAACATATACAATCAGAGCATGCTTACAAGAACCCTCAAGCTAATAACAACTGCGGTTGTAGCTTACCAATAACCGGTCAATGAGATCTTTTGCCTCCTCTGAAAAGTGATCTGGAAATCTAATATCTCTGGCTATGATTCTTTGGAAAATAAGCCATTCACTTGCATCTTTGAAAGGAGAAGTTCCTGAAAGCATTTGGTACAAGGTGCAGCCAAGTGCCCAGAGGTCATTTCTGTTTTAATATGTTCAGAAAAAGCAAAGGAAGTTATCCTACGAAGGCAGTACAACATTAACAACTAAAAGAATGAACAAGGTGAAGTATAAGAACCAAGTATTGATTGAAGTGAATAATTCAATAAATATAAATTTAAGGTAGAAACATTAAACTTAAGAATTTGTTTTGATTGCAATAACAATGCACGCTAACTTATACATGCCTTGCTTAATCAAGGAAAGAAAGTCACTCACCCAAATGTTGCAGGAGAAGAATTGAGAACTTCTGGAGGGACATATGCAGCTGTCCCCACAAATGTGCAGGCTTTATCATCTGGACAAGGCATTAACTGAAAAATTTTAACATATCACTCAAAAGTGGAATTAACAGCATCCACATGACAAGATTTACTCCAACCTGATGCAGCATTTGGAAGGACTGTAATTTGGCTATCCTGCATAGGCTTCACACTTCCAAAATCGGCAATTTTAATATGTCCATCCGAAGTAATCAGCAAGTTCTCAGGCTGCCATGTGAAAAACTTTTAGAATCATTCATATAAAAATGAAATAGTACAAGCCAACTTGGAAACTACCTTAATATCACGATGTATCAAGCCCAGACTATGTATGTATTCAAGTCCATCTACAACTTCTGCTGCATAGAAGCGAGCTTCATCCTCTGACAAACGACCTTTCTGCAAATACAACTAACCGATAGTGGATACTGTAGAATGACAAGCTAAAAGGCAGCAACAGAGACTGGAAACATAACAACAGATTGGAATTCCTGATATTTTGACAAAGCAAATATTCAGAAGAGAGAGAGAGAGAGAGAGAGAGATTTTGGGCTTAACCGGTCTATTCCCATACAGTGATGAATTTGGTGTCCAATAACAGAGGGAAGTTATGAGAGGGGAAAAGTAGGATGCTTTCCATTGTCACTGGTGAAGGGTATTTCGTTGCAAAGAAATAAAAGGCTTTTGATGGCATGGTAGGGAAATTTTGACAAATGGAAAAGTTCCTGAGCATAAGTTTACAAGGACTTCAATTTCTTGGATGTGCATTACTACTTTCTTTTTTATATATATAAGTAAAAATATGCATTACTCCATTTATTAAGATTTCCTCCTCTTTAAATTTTATGGACAGTTATTATTATAAAAGACGACTGGCCTTGCTCCCTCACCACCACCCCCCCTCTTTCCCCTCTCTTTGGTCACCCTCTGCCCATGTACTTCAGCAGCACTACCATTGTTGGCGCCTTTTGAAAAAAGCTTCTTTTTTTTTCACAAACAAGATGCAAATAACCATAAAACTTCCAAAAGTGGGATGAGTTGTGTCAAAGCTACATATTAAACAGAAAAACACCATCTTCTATTTTTCTTTTTGCTTATATCAAACATGGAAAAAGTGGCCAAAGAAGTTTTCTTTGGACAAATCAGAGATGATTCCACAATGGATGCATGCTATAAAATTTCTTACCCTGGTTATTTGATCAAACAGTTCTCCACCTTCACAGGATTCAAGTGCCATGTCTTCACGATATAATAAAAGAAATCAACATCAAATGATAATCCAAATAAGGAAAAACCAGAAAGGCATAACAAAGAACAAAGAGTACATAAAGAACACCAGTAAAAAAGTTGGGAAGCCAAAGCAGTATTCAAAAAGTAAAATACTACTACAAAATTACAATAAGAATACCTACACAGTGAAAAAGTATCTTGAAATGTAAAATATAGCCGCACAATGGCAGGATGATCCAATTGATCAAGTACAATGCGCTCCAACTTCACATAAGCTGTTTTATTTTCTTTGGTAATGAATTTTTTGTCCATGATCTTCAATGCATACACAATTCCCGTGTCCCTTTTCTTTGCCCTAACAACCTGTTAGTATCATTCATTCAATATTCAAAGAAGATCGATAGAAATATATCAATAATTACCCATTTAACACAGACAAGAAGAGATGATATGAGCCACACACCTATAAGAGTCGCCAACAGTTTAAAGAAGAGAATAAGAGGTTGAAGAATAGAACAGATGATTATAACTATTATTTTCTTGCACGTAGAGTCATGTGTATGATATTAGCTCTAAATACTAAAATGGAAAGCCTCAAATTTGGTCAACCTTGGCATGTCAAACAAACGAAATCCAAAGCAAGGTGACTAAACTTTTCTGTCTGTGAAAAATAATAAATCATCCTCTTAAAGCACTCAACAGAAACCTTGAGGTAAAAAAATACAGGTGATAGTCAATCCATCCATACGGCCAACCAATTGAGAAAATTACCATGGCATATCACATCAGTTGTAATCAATCATTCACATGACAAGAGGAAAGTTGCATAAGAAAATAATTTGACATAGCATCCAAATTGGTCTTAGATAGCATCACAGACTAGCTAATCATCATAATTAATAGTCTACCCCTTATCACATCCTTACTCTTTTTTGTGTTTTGGTCCTTTTGGACCTAAGCTTAAACCTATAAAAGTGCAGGTGAGAAGCTCCATAAATTCCAACAGGCCATGCTGTCTTAACAACCCACACGATGTACTCAGCTCATATATTTTTTCTCTAAAATTCTCACTTTTAAAAAAAAAAAATGTAACGTCCACAACACTTTCACAACAAATATCTTAAGTGGCAGGTTATTACTAGTTGTTATTAGTGGGTAGTGGTGGGTTCAAATTATAACTAATAACTTCTTTTTTTAACATATAAGTGTATATGTGCATGAAGCTCACTCCTGGAAACTTGAACCCTGACCATTGCCCCCCACGCCCCACAAGTACTTATACTTGTGGAGTAACCATCGCACCAAGGGTATGTGATAGTAAACCAGTAACAACTTAACAAGCTCTTATACTTGTAGAGTAACCATCGCACCAAGGGTGTGCAATGGTGAACCAATAACAAATTAACATCTATGATTTGTTGTGAAAATGTTGTGGACGTAACCCTTCTCCTTTTTTGGAGAGAGAGAGAGAGAGAGGGGGGTAAAAATTTTATTTGAGTCTTCTTTTTGTGTGTGTGTGTGTGTGTATTGTGTTTTGGAACTGAAAAGACGAAAAACCAGCATGCTATAAAACTAACTTCAACCATACAGCTTGGAAGAGCCGCATTTTCTGAGGGTTAAAAACAAGAAAAGGATCTTTGGTTCAGATTTCCCAGCAACCAATCAAAAGGGCACTGAAATCAAACCCCATGTTCCATCCATCACATCCATCTTCATTTCAGGGCCCAATTTATCAAAACTACCTTCCTTGTAAATGAAACTCCCCTATTGAGCAAGACCCACCTGGGTTTGCATTAATTCATAATTACACTTGCTCCATATATGAATATAATCCACCATAATATTGCCCATAACTCCCCCAATAGCTTTATTGCTCAAATACCCATTCACCATTACTGCCCATTAATAAACATACCAAGAAGAAAATAAATTTTGAACTTTTATCACATATTAAAAAAACTGATACAAATATACCATTCACACACGAACATTCAATCAAAAGCCAGCAATCTATAGCAAAAACAAAACAAACTAAAACAACCCAGAAAGCCAAAAATGAACAAAAATCTAAAAAATAAAGAGGAACAATAGTTTCCAAAATAAAAACCTTGGAATAGGAACCAACGCCATAGATCTTGCCCAATTCAAAATCCTGAACAGTAAAATTTTCCTGGGGTGCCCTAAAAGCAAAGCTCTTGGATTTCTGGACATTCCCACCATTGGAAGAAGTGGCCTGAAGTTTCAACTTTGAATCAAAATCCTTCTCCATTGCCAACATCTCTTTTTTTTCTCTTCACTCCCTTCAATATTCTCTACATATTCTCTGAACCCACATTTTTTTTTCTCTCTCTCTCTCTCCTGAGAATAAAAAATGAAGATAAAAATGAAAACTTTGGGAGGAGAGCTTGACCAATTGGATCAGAGAGACTGTGTCTTTGATAATTGATAATATTCTCTGAAAAAGAAAAGGTAAGAGAGTTGGGGTTCCCTTATTGGGGGTATATGGGTATGTGTGTGAGTGTGGTGTTTAGAGGTGAAGGTGTGTGTGATCAGCTTTAAAGCTTTGGGCTTTGGCTTTGTTTTTGTTTTTCAATTTTCAAAACCCCTAGAAAGTACTCTCAAACTCCAATATTGGATGATGAGAGAGAGAGAGAGAGAGAGACAGAGAGACAGAGCTTTGTGTATTTGGGTTTGGTATTATATTTGATGGAGGAGAGGAAGGTATGGGGATTGAAGAGGAGAGAATGGCACATGGGATTGAATGATGGACATCTCCTCTTTCTGTTTCTCTCACTACACCTAAAAAGGGAAATGAGAGTAGGGGGGGTGATGCTGACGCTCCTTATGATTGGGAAACCATATCTAGCAAAAAATATATATATTATGCCCCATTCATGAATATCTTCAGTTTGAAACTGACAATTAAGTTACAAAACTCTCAAGGCTTGACAGCTTATAAAAATTGATCTGTTATGATTATTAATTTAGAGAATGGTTTTTAACAAGATATCCAAGGCTCTCTTTAAGCATTTGACTATTTGTTGAAATGTTTGTAATTCATCATCCCACAAACATTCAGAACTAGGAAGAAATCTCTTAGAGGTGATCTCAAAATGCTTGTTAAAGGCTTCAAACCATGAATCTCATGAACATCATGAAGACTTAGAGAAGGGTTTAGTTTTTCTTATATCTTAAATATTCAAATTCAACCCAGACTCGATTATGTGTTTAGATTACTAAAGTAATCCCATTATTAATTTTGTTTATACAAAGAGACTTAGGGTTTCTATAATAAAAGTAAGTGTGCCTCTATTTTCTCTCCTAAAACATTGCTTTTAATTTAGTGTAAAAGTGCTTACTAATGTTTAATTTTTGTTAATAGTTTTTAAGGTGTTCAATTTTAGGTCATCCCAACTCAATCCAACTTATTTGACCCGACTCGTGATTAGATAAACAGGTTAAGTCTTTCCAATATGAGTGGGAATGGTTTGGATTTGGAAAAAGCAATTTTCGTCCCAAACCCAACTCATGATCATTCCTAATTGGTATGTTATAGGGGTTTTAGAGTAATTCTACTATGGAATTTTTAAAATTTTATCCATTAATTATGAAACGAGTTAATCATTTTCGTCACATTATCAATAATTTAAATAAATAAATATAAATAGTGTTAATCAATTTTTTGTTTAAGTGTTGATAATCTGTTAATCACAATGACGAGCAAGATTTTTATCAATTTAATTTTTTTTTTTTTTTTTTTTTTAAAAAGGCAACAACAGCAACATTGGATGAACAAGATTTTTAAAAAATCCATGGTAGAGTTACCCTATAAACTCTCTGGGATATTAATTCACCTAAGTCTAGGAGTGATTTTATTTGGGGGAAAAAAAAAACAAATGCTTCTCACATGTTGATCATATGTATAGTATTTCCTATTTTGATGTGTTACTATTATGACCAAAATGCAAATGGAACCAAAGGGATGAGACATGTGCAACAAATCATGGAGGATTGCCAAAAAAACAACATAGCATGGCTAACACAAAATGGATATCATGGCAATCCCTTTTTAGAAATACTAGGGTTAGTCGGTTATTGTATTTATGATATTTTAAAAGAGAAGTTAACGCCTAATAATAACACAATAGACAAGGGTTCTAGAGGATCACTGATAATACTTCATGTGGCACAAATTTCTATCAATAACTATTGAGGCCTCATATACAAATAGAGGCTCATATTATAAGCAAAATGACACATTCTCATGTTCATTACTCTCGTTATATTGCTTAGTAATGTCTAGTATAGGGTATTGTGTAATTTTGTTAAGGCATTGATGCAAGTAACTTTATGTACTATAGTTACTTTATTCTATCAATGGTAGAGAGTAGAGAGTAGAGAGTAGAGACTACAAAATCTAATCTCTCTTGATATGTTATTCTTTAGCGCCGTATGTATTGTTCTAACGTTATTCCCTAACAAGTTGGTAACTTGATATTGATTGATATTGCATCATTTTAGCATCGCATTCTACGCAGTGGTTTCTCAAAAAAAAAAAAAAAAGCATTCTCCGCAGTGTAGTTAACGTAAACAAAACATCGGTTCTTTTGGATAAAGATAAACAATAAACTCCTTTTTGTTGAGGTAAGAATGGACCTATAATAATTTTTTTGTTTTTTGTTTTTTGTTTTTTGTTTTTTGTTTTTTGTTTTTAAGAAGCAAATACCTATAACAAACAAGAGAGAATAGAGACGAAGCCATATTATGAAATCGATCACTAATTAAAACAATTTGCAACCAAATCGACACATAAATAAAAAAAGGCTAAAAATTATTTTTATGTTTTAGTTTTATAATAATTTAACTCTCTTTTTTCTTTTCTTTTTTGTATATGACAGCATTTGAAATTTAAAGATGGTAATAAAATTGACATTCATAATTAAAATACTTAAACATCTAAAAAGACACTTGAAAAGTTGTTTTTGTTCAACTTTTAAAAGTTCAAGGGCGATTCCGAATATATTGATGCATATCATGGTCATTAACTGGATATTGGGAGGTATTTTTCTCATTTTGATGGTTTGGGGTGTTTTATTATCATTATCATTTTGGTGGTTTAAATGGGTATTTCAATCACATTAATAGTCTTGGAGATTTCAACATGTGAGAGTCGCAAATAGATTCTAATTTTAATGGGTAAATTATAAAATCACTCAATAGCAAATCTCAATGTGGAAATTCAACTTTTGATATCATCCCCCTATCCTAAGGAACTTACAATATTGAAGTCACCACTTAATTTAATTAACCAAATTATATGGGTTCAATCTTAATTACAATATTTTGTTTCTTAATTATATTATTCTAAAATAATTCAAAATAAAATACAAAATAAAACCTAAACTAGGTCCATTAGACTAAATTTGGGGACTACGCTATAAAATGGAAAAGTGTTAGACATTCACTTCATCCGAACTAAAATTTATTTCCTTTGATACAATCACCATTATTAACAAATTCACCTATCCATTGTACAATTGATTCAAAGCAATAACAAAATAGAAAAATAAGCACCCATTATATTCATTGTTCACATAATCAAAGGTTATGACTAATAAAGAAAAGGAAATAAAAGGTTAGTCACAATAATATAACACATTATACAAATGAATGAAAGCAAGATAAACATGCAATAAAATATTCCCTCCTAAATGCAGGGACAACTGATAAAATGAATGAAAGTGTGTGAATTTTTTTTTTTTTTTTTAAATAAAAAATTTAAATGCACGTCCTAGATGAAACATCTACATGATGTACATGAATATTGCACAAATATTACCAAAAATAAAGATTTAATATCAAACCTGAAAATTTAATAATATAACCTACATTCCATTATTTTACGTGAATTTTATCATTTTTCATGTATTTAAAATACATGGGCCTATTTTACATGTCATGCTAATGATACGAAATCAAAGGATTTATTTTTTTTGATTTTTTATTATTTCATGTGATACAAGATTAAAAAAAAAACATTTTGTAATTAATTAAATGATGCTTGGATAGAGTTATTTCATGTGAGAAACCTCATGATTATGATAGATCTACATCTTATCATTACCTTATAAACATAGATCTATAGATCTAACATGTTAACACATTTTACATGGTTTTCAAAAAAAAAAAAAAAAACATTTTACATGGCATGGTCTATCATTCTAATGCATGTAATCATATTTCGATGTGATGTATGAACATGTGAATGTATGATGGTAATATAAATAGAATAGAATAGTAAATCTACCAACATTCTAAAGAGAAAAGCATGATAAATGAAATAACATGTTTAATCATCATTTTATTTCATGAAATAAGCATATTTTTTTGCATTTTTCAGATTTCATGAAACTAAAAGCATGTTGAATCCACACATAGCAAATCAATTCAAATTAAAAAAGATCCTAATCAACTAAAGGTAAAAATTGTTAGTTGCATGCACTCTCATTCACATAAATGTGATATATGAACTCCAAGATCTCACAAGCATGGACTTGATCATCATATTCTCTTCCTTCCTTCCTTGAACTTCTTCAATAACAGTGCTCCTTCCTTCTCTTTATGGACTCTAACTCTTCTTAAGACTATGATGGACTAATTGTGCGGTTTGGTTAGGTGCTTCAATCTATTGATGATGATGATTGATCAATCTACCTAGAAAGGGCTTGAATTTGTATGTTATAATGATGGGATTGAGGAATCAAGAAAGATTTGTATGGTGCTTATTGTACCTTTTATTGGTATAGACACAAATAAGATGGTGAAATTTCGTATTTCTTAGTGATAGGTAGGGTTTTCTTAACAATAGATATATATATATATATATATATATAAATATATATATATATATATATAAATATATATATATTTTTTTTAAGTCTTAACAATAGAACTTTAAAGTTGAGTGGTGGATAGAAAATCTTGAACCTTATTCACTTCTAAGGCCTCCCATAGTTATAGAAAAGTGTTTTTCTAGTATTTTTAAGACTTAGGGAGTCATGCATTCACAAATAAAACCTTTCCTTTATCCCTTATATATGAAAATTTAAAAAAAAAAAAATTATAAACAAAATCGAATTGAAAGTTAAAAAATTTTGGAACATGAATCTAAAGTGCTAATCAACACTCAGATTGCCCAATCAGCACTCTAATTGCAACAAGAGTGCGAACCAACCTTGTGGGTCTCACTTTTCAGGTTTTTATATTTCCGATTTGATTATGAATCCTACTATTTTTAAAAGATAAACAAGGGTTTTAAGCTTAATTTGTTTTGAAAATATTGTGAACGTAGTAATTCTCTTTTTGATTAGGTTACTCGGAATTGAAAGTATTCTTTAAATTTTCAAGATAATTACATTACCGAACAAGATAAAATAATTATTATAAATAGTTCAAAAATTACACTTAATTTTTTCTTTTTTTGGGATTTTATTGTGTTTGCATATTTGTAGTTATTCATAACTTGGACTAATAAATAGGGATTAATATTGTAGCTATATACATGATCAATTGAAATTAATTAAGACGTTCCTATAACCACTGCGCACCCTTGGTGCAGTGGTCACTCCACAAATATAAGTGCTTGTAGGGGGTAAGAGCCGGGATTCAAGTCTTCAAGAGAGAGTTTCACACACATATACACTTAAATTAAGTTAGAGTAAAAATTCTATCTTGTATAAAAAAAATTAAAAAATAAATAAAAATTAAGACATTCCTATACATGCATGTCTATGGTAAGATCATCTCTTAACCAATGAAAATTGCACTTTCATATTCATTGGTCAAAACACTATTTTAGACTTAGTGAAGAGCATTTTTCCCTTAATTCAATAATGAACTCATGTGATGTGAATTTTGATGCTAGGCCAATTACAAAGTTTTATACCCAAGTGAAATTACCAATTTTCTAAAACTGAAATTTTATGGGCAAAATCGGATGTCCACACAATGTTATTTTAGTCCTTTTATACATTTAGTGGTATTTCAGTCATTTTGGAGGATTTGAGTGTATTTTGATAATTTTGAATATTTTAAGATATTTTTATTATTTTAGAGGTTTTTAAGATATTTTGATTATTTTAAAGCTCCTAAGTATTTTTGTAATTCGAGAGGGTTTAAGGGTATTCTAGTCATTTTGAACATTTTAGGGATATTTGGAGACTTTGAGGATATTTCAAGGATATTTTAGTTATTTTTTAGAGGTATGTTCTTTTGAGTATAAAACATTTTTCAACCCTAATTAGGGTGTTTATCCTAGTCAATGGAAAATAATTTTGATTTAATTAATTTTTTTTGCTGCTCCCAAAATCTAAGAATGAGGAAAATATTTTCAATGAAATGTTTAGCACCGATAGGGGTGTCCACGAGTCGGGCAGATCAGGTTTGTGCCCAACCTGCAACGAACACATAAGAGATCGGGTGGGCAGATTCTCAACCCGCAACTGGCCCGTTAAGAGGGTCGAGTTTCGCGGGTCGGTTTGCCAGCGGGTGGCATCGGTTTCAGGTGAGGCCGAAACCCGACGTAAAACACAGAAAAATGGCCAAAATCGGCTAGATCTCGTCCGATCCAGTGAGGATTTCTTCTAATACGATGATTTTCCCCCAAATCATGCCGAGAATTGCCAAATCTGGTGTATCTATGCAGGATCTAATTGTTTTGGTCGCCAAAATCTGCCAAATCAAGCTGAAAACTTGTCCGAATCGTTGGAGAATTCGCCAAAATTTGATGTCTTTGAGCAGGTCGGGTTTCACGGGTTTTGGACGAGGGGACTCAAAACCGACCCGTCGGCGTCGGGTTTTGGAGCTCGGGACCTGCAGCCGACCGCCAGAGCAGTCGGATCGGGTGAACGCTGGTTGGGTACGGGCAGATTGGGTGGGTGGCCAGGTGGGTTGGACAGCCCTAAGCACCGATATGAAAGGGATTTCCATTGGGCTCGTTTTCCATTGACTTATTTTTCTACGTACCAAGCATCAAAGAATATGAAATTTTTTTTTTTCGAAACAAACTGATGGTTAGTTTGGACTTTATATGCCTTTAGTATTTGTAAGGACACGATTTGTAACGACCTGTAACAGTGTTGGGTTCGCACGTAAAAAGGCCCAAACAATATCATTTGTAGAGCGTGGGTTTGAAAGGCTAGGCCTCAGTCACAAGACGGTGGTTTTCCGTGGTGGTCATACATAATTAAATCGTGTTCGCCTTAGGAATCTTTCTCCTGGAGGCGAGCTGGGAGGCTCTGGTTTTTGGCCATTTTTCCCAGCCCCTTTTTCCGGATTGCCTATTTTTCCTTTTATATTAGCTTGCATCCTTTATCCAACGTCCACGTGTGGGGTTCGACTTTATAGGACTGATACTTGTCCCATCAGTCCATACCCAGAGTGGTTGGGGGTGGTTGTAAAAGCTGAAGAGTATGGCTCTGTCAGATGCAGAGTATTGAATGGCAGTAAGGGCAGCTTTCCCTGGTCGTTTATACTTTCCAGCGTATCCTTCTCTATTGACCTAGATATTTTAGATTTTTTCCAAGTTGCTTCTATACTATTTTTGCCCTTCCTTTCAGTGAGACCTCGGACATGCCGAGGATTGAATCGTCCTCGGCTGTGTCCTAAGACTATTTTGTACTTGTATTACCGAGCCTGGGTTATAACCTTTCTCGGCTCAGGCCTTGGGCCCCAATGAATAAATGGGCCAAGGCCACAATTTATTGGGCCCCACAGTATTATATTGAAAAATACTTAATAATTATCATATATCCTTATAAAAAAGAATATCAAATTTGTGTCAATAATTAATAGCAAGTATAATATTTTCTTGTTTCGTTCAAAGTTTCCTCTTCAATTTTTCCTTTAATAGAAAGAAAAGATTTCTTCTGTAACTTCTCTATTGTGAAAAGGGGTCCCAAATTTTGGGGTCTTTTTGAAGTTTTCAATAATAACCCCATTATAAATTTATACCAATAATTTGGTACAACTTATTTTTTTCATTCTTTTTTTAAAGGATTGTTAAAAATAAAAATAAATGAATAAGTGTTCTTAGAAAAAGTTGAGGTTTAAAATAAGTGAGATTTCAAAAATGGATACTACAAAGTTTAAAACTATTTCTAAAGGAAAAAAAAATGAGGACATATATATAAATTGAGCAATTTAAATTTATCTAGTATTCAAATAAATAATTTATAATCTCTTAAATTCACCACCACCACTTGACTATCAACACATGTTCCTCACTACCTGATAATGCACAAAATCGTCAATGAGTTGATTGCCCTTGATCGCACCGATGAATACCTAAAGAATGAGAAACAAGAACCAAACAGAATGCACCAGTGTGGTACCGGCCAAAAACCCTCCGAAAGTTAAGTCAGTGAATGAGAAATCTCCAAGAACTCTATAGTGAGAGAGCTAGGGATTTTCTGCGTACTTGGGAAAAAAGGAGGTCTGAGTACTTATATAGTGGTGAACAGCGAATCAAGATCCCTTGGGTGCAAGATCTTTCCTTGTAGAGAAGATCTAAAATTAGGGTTTTCAAGATTTTAGAGTGTTTTTCGATATGGAGAAAATATGGGCGTGTAGTAGAGTCTTTAGACGTAATGGACAAGATATTTCCATGTGGGGGATTATGCGTGGAGATTACGTAAAGAATAGTGGAACCCATTACCTTTGTCCGTCGGCCCAGCCATTCGTCCATCTATATGCAAGTAAGGAGACGAGGACCTAGCGGTTCATTAGTTTCCACCCGTCAAGCCTCTTCCCGTCACTACCGTGAGGGATCCAAAGGACACCGCTTGGCGATTGCCACATGGTTAGGAGGATTCGTAGCCATATCCGCCTCGACGATGTGGATGGAACTGTCAGCTCCTAATATCACTTTGGCTAGAGAGAGTATTTGGTCCGTCAAGATTTCTTAGGACAGATGAGCAACGAATTTTTCTATTGGACGAAAATACCCTTATCACTACCAAATAGATATTTTAAACTTTCTGTCATCATTTCGTCATTTTTACTTCCACATATATTCAATCTTTTTTTTCTTTTTCTTTTTTTTTTGAAGGAGAGAGGAAGGCAAGTCAAGCTTGCAACATAGAAATTGACGAGGGGGGATAAGTTCTAATTGGACATATCTTTTTAACTTTTTATGTCTATTCATATAATTGCAAGTCGAACAAGCTCTTTGGCTATCATATTAAATTTTCGATAAGGGATGAACATCAATCAAAATCCAAGCCCCTTTTTGGCTAAAATTCAATTTAGTCCCTTGGCGTTTACTTCAATTGTCAAAGTAGGCAATTAAATTTAATTTCTGTCAATTTAAGCTCTCACTTTGTCAAAATGAATCAATCTTTTCATCTAAATTGATTTGCCAATTTAATAGATCTTGTTGTTTAAAAGCATTATTTAAACAGTTTCGTTGGCTAACGGAGCTGGATATAAGGAACAAATTGACTCATTTTGACTAAGGGAAGGACTAAATCAACAATAATTAAATTTTAAAGATTAATTTGAAAATTGAGATAAAAGTTAATTGACTAAATTGAATTTTAGCCTAAAGAATACATACCAACAAGTATTCAACAATTTCATTTTGTAGCCAAAGAAAGAAAAACACCAACATTTTCCAATTTATTCATGGACAAATAATCATATTCTACATGAAGTGGTCTGAGTTGAACCAATACATCGTGTCATATCTAGAAAGCACTATACCCAAGCTTTGCCCTTAGGAGTGAGAGGGAAAAAAAGAAAAGTATAATTATAATCGATTTGAAGTTGTGGGACCAAAAATGAGTGGTGGACGTATTTGGGTCCTTTGCCTTGTGGAGGACTTTAAGTCAAGTGCACCGACTGGACCATCCTTTAGGAGTGGTCCAATATACCCACAGTGACACTTTCGGTATATTATATATCTATCACACACATAGGCACAATTGCCTGTCAAATGGGTCCATAGCAAGAATATGGATAAACTACTAATAGTTTAGGATTTAACCCATGCATATGGATGATCTCTCTCTCTCTCTCTCTCTCTCTCTCTCTCTTAAAAACATGCACGTGGATGAGGACCATAATGTGAAAAACAAGTTTCCAAATGGACCAAACATGACCTCTGTAAAGGGCCAAGTTAGGAAACAGCTTGTCCTAATTGCTATGTGAGAACATAAGCTACATCAAAAGAGGGTTGCTCAAAGAATCGCCCCACCCCCACCAAAGAGGTCACTCTTCCTTTCAAATTTTGTCCATTTCGCCTATTTTATAGTCTAAAAATATACAGTGTTATTTCCATTTTAAATCTTTTTCATTTCACCTATATTATAGTTTAAATTAGATTTTACGAATTTAAAAGTATATACTATCATATCATCTAAAATTTTGAATAATATAACAGTCTGTAAATGGAATTCAAATGAAAAGGTTCTTCCCGTTTGATTTGACTAGGCTTGATTGCACCCAAAAAGTTGGGTTAGCACAAATCGAATTAGGTGAATTTTGAGAGATCTTTCAACCCAATTAAACACTTGCATTGAAAAATCTCTAATCCAACCAAATCCCATAATAGCTTTAAAAACCTACCAAATCCATAAAGATGGATACGGATTGGATTGTCAAGTTTAGGCTATTTTGTCGAATTTATTTTACTTTTCTCAAATGTTTTCATTCAATAGATGATTAAAACTTACATAATTTGACTTTAATATTCCAATTTCATCCAACTAAATTTTAAAATAATTCTACTAAAAATTTTACATTTTATTCCAAAATCCAAAATAAATCAAACTACTAATAAATTCAAGAAAAGATATATTTTTCAAACTATTAATAATGTGTGTAGGGTCGAGTAACTCGGTTTTAAAATTTTGTTAACCCAATCCAAACTTCAAAAATATTAAAACCTATACCATCCCATCAATCCACAAAAAACCAACTCAAGAAGATTGGACCAACTCAACCCATCCAGATAATTTCAACTGCCATTCAATAAGCACATATTTAAATCCTAAAAAAAAAGGGTTTTCAACTGGGTGTAAGAAATTTATTTTCACCTCCCAAACCCTGACCCTTATTATCTCTCTCTCTCCCCCACTAACAGATCCATCACTACCAACTCATTGAGCAAGGCAACCTGAACTCCGACTATGAAATCAAAAGTGATTTTAGAACAAAATCAACCGATCAATCTGTCACTGTCCTGCGAGAAAGTTCCCAACTCACGGAGTCGGTTCAAGTGGAGGATTGATTGATAAAAACCCAAACCAACTCGAGTCATTAACACCCCTAATTAAAATCTTTCATTTCATGTACTTGCAAACCAATCCTACAACAATTTTATCTTCTCAGACATGAATATTACACTATTACAAAACTTGCCATGATTCCCATGTCCCAATTGAAAGATTGAAGATAAACATATTTTCCAATGAACTCATATTTGACCATTTTCTCAAAACTAAAAACTAAGACGGCTAAATTTAAAAAGCCAAAGCAAAACCAATATACATTTTGCAGACATAAGTTATCGATACCTAAAGTTCCCCGAACTAATTCACAACAGGGGGAAGTATGGACAGGAACAACAAAAATGATACCAAATGAGAATAAAGGAAGAACAAAATGGAAGTCAGTGAGTTGCTGTTAAAATTCTCTTGTTGCTATAAATCCCAACCGTCCTTCCTCCCATCAAATTCCCACTTATGGCCAGCCAAACTACCATACATCTCCGAAAATTTCAAAAGACAGTTGCTTCTTACCTTGTAATGCACTTTTGTGTTTCGGCTGATTGCTGCACCAGACAACTTTGATGTATCTATTGCCCATGCTGGTTTTACATATTCTACAGTCTTAGATGAGCTTGCATTGGCATACAAGTAATTTAGTAGCACATCCTCACAATTGAAATACCTATCCACCAGTTCCCTGGCTTGCTCTGCTTCCTCACTCCAGTATCTCCTGAAAGCTACTTGACTATCAATGAAAGCTGCCCCAGTAAGAATCATGTTATAACCTTTTTGTCTTCGGGCATATTTCTCACCCCTATACTTCAATGGGCTTCCATCAATAAGCCGGGGGTAGAACCCAACAATACGATCTGGGTGCTGACGCCATACCCTAAAACCCCGCTCAATATCATCACAAGTCATCATAATGTCATCATCAAGCTCAAGAACAGCACGGGTTTTTATCTCGGGATCTATTTTGAACCGATTATTCAACGAGTTTTCTGTCTCTACTCTGATCCTAACTGGCACTGCTGAGTCTAGATCACTCAATTGGGGAGGTATCCCCTTGTTCCACACCACAACAATTTCTCGCACTGAAGAACACCTTGAGTAATGCTTCACATACATCTTCAGATTCCAAAGTCTGGCGTCATATGTCATTGTTAATAACGTGAACTGCGAGTAGTGACCTTTCCACAAGTAAGCTTCTTCAGCACCATTGCCCCCAAAAATATATTTAACCCCTGTGCACATTAGTGCAACTCCAACTACAAATATTATTACGATAACCAGTTTTCCAGTATAGGTATTAGGTTTTATCCATCCTCGGAGAAATGAAGGTACTCTATTTAAGCGACTGCAAAACCGTCTCACTTTGGAAGAAAACTGATTTGATCTTTCCCAAGCCAAGAAAGCATCGCTTCTCTTTCCCGAGTTGTGAATGCACCAGTTCAGGGGGATAATGCACTTCACAGCACCAAGTAGCACACCAAGCAGTAGAACAAGTACAGCAACAACTGCAACTGAAGCACAACCAAAAATAAATCGCTGGACCGGATCTCCTGAAGGTACACGGTCCCCATCCATAACTGCAATCCACTCCCCAGAACTTAGCTGCTGCACATCAAGATGATGATAGCGACCACCATTCCAAGAATTACGGCCTTTATTAGGCTCTATTAAGCCTAAGGGCAAGGGCACTTCAACTTCTTTATATTCATTTTCTGTAAGAACTTCTACCTTGAAGATGCGCACTGCTCTCCCATATGTTTCACCACAGTCTTGACCAATTCGATAAAGGTTTCCTTCGTAGAAAAATGGTCTCCCTCCATTTCGAGCCCCCAAGCTCTTGTCAACATTATAGATAGGGTTCTTCCTGTGTGGTTTCCAAGGACCAAGAGGTGAGCTGCTATACCAGATCTCCAGCTGTCCATTCTTGCTGGCACCAAAACCACTGTGATCTGAACCAAAAAGCCAATACTTCCCATCAAATTTGATGATTAAGGCATCAACAAGTGGCTTCTTCATGATGACCTTCTCCAGTGTCCATTGCAAAGGAAAATTGAGTGCACGGTAAAGACGAAGTTCCCCTCTTTTACTGCTCTCAGGCATCATATAAATCTGTGGGAAAAAATAAAGAATGAAGCAATGAAATCAATGTAAAAATCCTTAACTGAAATCTTTGGGTCAGGGAACTATTAGATCTGCATTTATACCCCCATACAAGAGGCTGTAACTGTAAGCATTAGACTTCACATGTGAGGCATTGATGCCTACCATTTGATAGCCAATTCTGAAGAATTTTCTGGCCCCAAATGATAATTACCGGACCTTGAGCATGTGACTTTTAAACTATCTAAAGGACTTCCAAAGCACCCATCTAGTGTTTTTGGATAATCAGATTTTAAAGGAATTTGACATGTTAGTGTGAAGCTTATTTAATTAGTCCATATTTTAGCCCGCAGGTGGTGCGCAACAATGTTATAAGGTTGTTTAAGTAATTGTTTGATGTGTATATGTGAGTGTGCAAAGAAGACAGTGAAATCTTACTTGGCCAAGGTAATTGAAGACATATGGATAAGACAGATGCCAGTCCTCATTCAGGGCAATGCCCAATTGTTGCCATGTTGCTCCCTTATCAGTACTTTTTGAGACTCCAATGTCTCCTTGCATAGTCATTGGATTCTTAGTTTCATAGAAGAGGTAGAGCGTATCTCCCTGAAACGTGATGCCAGAACAATTGAACACAACGTTTAAGTTAATTTCCCTAAAAACAACAAAGAAATTCACATCCTAGAATAACTCAAGAGCAAAATATTCAAAATCAAGCACAAAGATGTGCATTAAAATATATATAATCATAAAGATATGCAGAGAGAGAGAAAAGAGAAGTATGATAACTCTAGTAGCAGTCTCCGAATCAACTGGGAGAACACTCCTGTAACTTCTTCCCAAAAATTAATGCATCTGCTCTATTCGAGTTTAGTGTGACACAAGAGACACATCACATACTGGTTTTTCAAATACATTTTTTTGGATAAGTATCAAATACGTTTTTATTATGGTGCTAAAGGCCTAATAACTGCAAATATTCCAAGCAACTATTATGGCCAAAAAAGCCTAACAACAATGATGTTCTTAAGCAAGGGGGGGGGGGGGGAATCACTATTTGAACATCTAAAACAAAAAATGTTATATCAAATAAGTCCATACACAGCCCCCAAAAAATGCATGTTTTTCTTATACATGTATGTATAACAAAACAAGCATTTTATTTTCAAACACTAATCTCAACTTACTTGGGCTTTCTTCCTCCCCCATTGTTAAGTCTAAAGGGAACAAAGTATGATCTAAACTTAGAGCTGGTGTCAATATAACCTTCTAAAACTAACAATCTATTTAAAAAATTATGAACGCCAATTAGAATATTCATAAGAAAGAGAAATAGCTTAATGAAAAATAGGTTTATACCTTTGGGTATCATTATTTTAATGTAACAATTACACCATTTCAATTTCCAAAACTGTTTAGTAGTTTCTTCATTCAGCGTATGACTGATGAAATATACAAAAACTCGCCACTTATTTAAAGTTCATATTCATCTTTTAAAGGCTACTAGAAAGTTTTTGGAGCTTTTAAAATTGCAAGTTTCTAACATGTAAGAAAAGAATTTATTCATTGTCAATTCTTTAAGTGAGCTGTACTTTTACTATTAAAAAAAAAAAAAGCAAGTTGTACAAAAAAAAAAATAATCAATTGTCCTTTCATCCGCCCTCAATCTGTTATTAAGACAAGCAAAAAGATCCCATTAAATACCGAAAAATTATATTTTATTGGGTCTTTCAAAAGGATGTAGTGTCCCAAAAATATAATCAGTTGTTCTTTTATCCACTCTCCATCAAAAGCCATTTACTCAAGAGAGCTTTTGGCTTTTTCCTTTTGGATAGTTAATTAGGGGAAAGGGGCTGTTGGGGTTCAAACCCCAGTGCCCAAGCACCACAAGAGGTGCTGGAACCACCGCGGTATCCCTTGAACCCCTCTCCATAGCTACTTACAGAAAACAGAAGCGGGGGGTTGGGAGGGAAGATTTTGCTAAATTAATATATATATATATATATGTGTGTGTGTGTGTATTATATGGGTTGAGTTCAAGTTACACCTAGTGTAACTCTAAACAATGTTACCACTCAATATTTTTAATTAGATGCGAATTTTGACAAATCCACCGTTTGATTACATTATCTTTATATATTCTCTATGTTTGCAAAATTTCAATGTGATCAAAGATTAATAGCCATGTCATCAATCACTTGATTAAATTCAAGTTTTTGTAGTTTAAAATAATGCATAAAAGATGAGCTTATGGATCGAACGGTAAAGAACATCCAATTGACATGAAAATTAGCATGAATGTTAAGAACATATAGAACATGTAATTCAATGGTGGGATTTTTAAAATATAAATTCTATAACAAGTTATTGGGTGATGTAACATTACTTAGAGTTACACCAGTTGTAACTTGAACCTAATCGTCTATATATATATATATATATTTGGCTATTCTTTCAAAAGAATAAAGGTTCTCCAAAGTACAACCATACTAGAACTTGACTTATATTTTGTTATCTAAAGCCTAATTATTTGTAAAGAATCCATTCCAAGCACAACTGTCTTGCATGGAAGCCTGCCAGAGGGAAAGGGACAACATTGTATTCTCCATGTATTTAATTATTGACCATAAAAGAGAATCCTAAATCAACATAATTATTTAACTTGGTCAATATTAAGCAGTAAAGAAAGAAAGGTTGATTTTTTTGAAAAAAGAAAAAAAAAAAAACGAAAAGAAAAAGAAACGTTTTGGTCATGCTTTATGTCAGCAGCATGGACCACAGAATTACTTAGATGGACTAGCAAAATAGACTTTTATTATCAGATTGCTTAATTTTGAATGCAGAGTAAAAAAAAACACCTCTTGAACTGTAAGGCCACAGAATTTATTTGGCTTCAACATTATCTGTATGAACCATCTAGATTGTCCAGGAATGCCTAATAAAGCAGGACTTAGAAATATGAATTTTCTTCACCAATACTCTAATTTTAGTCATACAGTTCACTCTTCTTCCAGAAGGTTGATTTTAGGTTCTTAATCTAATAAATTACACACGTTATTATGGTGCCTCTATTATGGAATTTAAATTGCCTACATGATGTTGGCATGACCTACATACCATCTTTGGTAGAGTACGTTCTCCCCCCCCCCCCCCCCCCCCCCACCTCCTAGTAATTTATTTAACCATCTTGAGTGAATCAAAATATCTCCTTTAAACATTTACAAACAATATTCCTCAATGAACTGCTTTTTTGCACATGCTACCAATTCCCCTTTCCATTGCCCACTACCCATTTCTGCATATGTTTTATTCCTTCTGTGACAAGTTGAACATTTCATTTTCCATAATCAGGAAAAATTTCAGTTGGGGCATCCATTTTATATGGAAATTGACAACACAACATCCATCTATTTCAAACCATTTGAAGATGCTTAGTGATTTTAATGCAAAATCCACCAAACAAGGATGATAAGCATAAGAATGGCAGAAAATAACAAATCCATCAACTTTTTCTACTCAGAAAAATAGATAAAACATTAAACATACACAACACTAGAAAAGTTCATACAAAAGAGAGGCACTGTAATTTTTTTCTAAGAAAAAAACAAATATTTACAAGAAGACTCTTATACTCAGAATTATTGATTTCAAATTAAAGAGGCCTCCGCTGGGTAAATCACACATCATGTTATTCCCCTTCTCCCTCTGGAAATTTTTTTGAATTATTTTCTCATCATTTTATCTTGTTTCGGTAGACCCAAGAATAACAAAACATCACAAATCCCTTATCAAAAAAACAAAACATCACAACTCCAAAAATTTTGCAAAACTAAGTCCTAGTCGACCTTCAGTTGAAGAAAGTCTCAGAATCCACCAACTGAGCTGCAACCTTTTGGCCTTCAAAAATTTTAAGAGCCAACAAAAACACAGATATCATGTGAACCACTACACAAATACTGAAAATCTTTCACCATGAAGAGCAACTGTTACACTGCTTTTTGTAACAAAGCCCCGTGAACTTCACCAAACTTTCAAATTGTAAGATAAAAACAAAAACATCTGACGGAATAAACTAATAATAAATTCCTCTCGTCAATTAAGAAAAACAAATTGCCCATTAATAGGGACCACATATCACAAGCTAATATGAATTAAAATAGCACAACAACAAACAAAGCTATGAATCCTCAACATATTAGTTAAGGCCGGCCATATGGTTGGACAAACTTCTTTACTACTTGAATTCAAATAGTAAAACTTCAAAAAATCACATCAACTTAAGAGAGAAAGAACCGTGACATATTCTGTTAAGAACGCACACAAGAATTCAACAACTTAAAATTCTAGAATTTGTTTCTGTACCCTTCATTAGCCTTTAAATACTAAACAAACATTCATCAACTTTGCGTGTTATATTATACAACAACCAATTCATTTACAAAAAAACACAGGAAATGAACAATACCACCACAAAGAAAAGAACACCAACAACATGGAGATCCAAAATGGAAAAAAATAATATAAAATTTCAAAATCACAGAACAGGAAGAAATTGTACCTGTTCATAAAGAAAAGGATCAGCAACAAAATTGCTAGGATAACCAGCATCAGAAACAGAAGCACAAGTCACCACAGGGTTCGCCACTGGCCATGCTGCAACCTCATCCTTCCACACATTCGCCTGCACCCAATTTCAGACCCCACTTTTTAACACAAATTCTGAAATCCAACACTCTCATAATAGTCTCACCCACATCACAAAAATCCCAAAACCCACCAAACGAAATAACCTCAATAACCAAGCAGAATTTTGAAGAAGAACTAAAGCCCATCTTTCAAAAACAAGAAAAACCACCAAAAATTGATTTTTTTTTTTTTTTAAAATGAAGAAAAGCAAAAGAGAGAGGCAAGGAAACACCAAAACCCACCAAACAAAGCAAACTCTACAATCAAACACAAATTTTTAACCCATTTCTCAAAAACAAGAAAATCCACCCAAAAAAAAAAATTTAGATAAAAATTTGAAAAAGTCAAAAAAATAGGCAATGAAACCCAAAACCCATCAAACAAAATAACATCAAGAATTTTTTTTTTTTTTTTTTAAATAAAAACCCATTTCTAAAATAAGTAAATCCAGCAAATAAATCATCTTCTTTTTTAAAGAATGAAAAAGAAAAATACAGAGAGGCAAGGCCATGAAACACACAAAAACCCCAAAAAAACCCATAAAACAAAATAAAATCACTAATCAAACATAATTCTCAAAAACAACAAAAACCCATTTCTCAAAATCCACCAAAGAAAACTTTTTTTTTTTCAAAATGAAAAAAAGAAAAAGAAAAATATAGGCAAGTAAAGGTACCTTTTCGATGGGTTTGAGAGAAAAGGGAGAGTCACCATAGAAAACACCAACCGACCAAGAACCCTCATTGTCTTGAAGGCAGCCAAGAGACGAACTAGACTCAGACTGAGCCAAGCCATGGACCCCGGGTGTGAAAGCAAGCCAGGCATAGAGAGTAGCCACCGATCCGTACAACACAAAACAACCAAAGAAGAAAACAAAGGCAGAGGAGAACAACAAACGAAGGTGCTGGTGTTGGTGGTCTCTACAACGCCACCTACACCAACACCTCAAGCTCATGTCACAGCAGCTGTTGCTACTGCTCGCACCATTCGCACCACCACCACCACCACCACCGCCACCATTTCCGCCTCCTCCGCCGCCCACCGCCGCAACTATCGTCGGACTCAACCCACCCATCTCGCCGCTAGTATATAGCTACAATAATAATAATCAAAAGGGATCTCTCACTCAGGGTCCTTATGTGGCACTACGTGGCCCCACTGTCCCCTGCATTTTCTCTCTCACACACACAGACACAAACACAAACACAAACACAAACCCAAACACAAACACAAACACACAGTCTCTTCGGAATCTCCGAGTCTATAAAAATGTCTATGCTTTATTGCTTTTGCTTTTTTTTTTTTTTTTTTTTTTTTGCTTTTTCTTTTCTTCTTCTTCTTTTTTTTTTTTTCCTCTCAGAGAGAAAAAAAGGTGACGGAAACGACTTCGAGTTTTGCAGAGGACTATGGGTTTAGGTGTGTGGGTGTGTGTAATTGTGTGTATATATAGGGGAACTATGGCTTAGGTGTTAACTGTTAGTACCAGTAGCAGTTAAGCACTCGGTTTTTTTTTTTTTTTTTTTACTCTCCTTTTTTTTTTTTTTTTTTTTTAAGAGAGACGGATAACGGAAGCGCTTAGGGCATTATTTTTATGAATTATTTTAATATTATTTTTATTGAAAATATAAAAAGTTGTGAAAAACTTTAATCACTTTTTTTTCTCATAAGAAGTTTTTAAAACAGTTCTTAAACTAATATTTTTAAGGCGTCCGTTAAATTTTTCAAATTTTAAGGTGTATAATAAATCCAGAAAATAATTTATGAATCATTAAATGGACAAAATAGACTGTTTTTAAAATAGAGAGTAAATTATATGGAAGTATGCACACATTAGATCTGGAAAATAAAAGGAAAATGTTAAAAATACTGTAAGTTTTACCGTATATGAAGTTTACAAACTTATGTAAAAATAATGTAATTAATGAATTTCAATCACTAATAAATATAAATGTTTGAATTGTTTTTTTTATTATTGATAACACCTCAATTTATAAGATTTTGTAGTAAAATTATAATATCTCTAGCATTACTAAATATAAAATTTTGAACTATAAAATGAACGAAAACAGTTTCTGAAACTACAAAGATCTTATTTTGGTTGGTAGAAATAAAAAGAAAGGTAAACTATTTTACTTCCTATTCATATAACATTTTAAATTTCTTGTGAACCGATAGTTTAGTGGATGAAAGTTAGAACCTCTGCATTGACAGCACATCCTTTAAATGTATTGTAACAAATTTTATGTTTAAATTGTGTATTAAAATAATTAGCAAGTGGAGGGAAAAGGAAATAAAAAAATAGTTAAGTAAGTTTTGGTTTCGATTAAAAAAATAAAAAGTAAGTTTTAGGTTTTAAATGTCGTGACGAGGACTACTAGTAGGAAAAAAAAATTGGGAAAGTGATGTGTTGGGAAAGTGGAGATTTAAATAGGGGCGTTTGGGAAATCCGAAATTTCGCAGCAATGGGGAATTGTGGAGTACTCGCGATTATTGGCAGCCAGGTTTGATGTGGAAAACGTGGGCCTTGACTTATGGGACGACCAATTGGAGCGTAAGAAATGACGTTTCCGGCGAGCTCCCCAAGTTTGATGGAGTTTTTTTTTTTTTTTTTTTTTTTTTTTTTTTTTTTTTAACAGAACAATCACAAATTTCTACTATTCCCCTCGCATAGGATTGATCCTTTTTATAATTTTTTAAAAAAAACATATATTCTAACTTTATATAGGAAAATCACTTTATTTATTTGATAAGACATTTGTATCTGTGATGCCAAAAATTTTAGGGGTTATTTTTTCCTACTATTTTATCCACACATATTTTAAAAAAATACAAATAATATTATCAAATGGCCCTTTAGTTTTTGGCATTGTAAAAAGTTATTTACCATCTCACTTTACAAAATACCTAAGAGCATCTCTAACATATTATGCAAATTTTTGTACTGTTTTGATAATGAACAGTGACTTTTACCTTTTAACTACCTACTTTTTTAAATACACTTTCTAACAGATTCTCTATCTCAATTAAATATTATTTCTTCATTCATTATTATTTTTTTTAACAACTATACATCTTCTAACATTTTTTTATTCAATACATTATTATTATAATAATAATAAAATATTTGAAGAATGATCAGTAGCCCATCAGACTTGATGAGCTACTGTTCATGAGCCAAAAAAATTCAGGATACAGAGAGTCCATTGGAAAATGAATAATAGCTATATAATTTATAGTTTATATAATATATAATTTTCTTAGGGCATTAGGTGGTTATATATCTAAACTTATATTTATTGGAATAGTGGAAACCAAAAATAGTGTCATTTGCTAGGAACAACATAATCGAGGCAGTCAATCAATATAAATTAATCCGAAATCTAATTCAAATCCAATATAACACATGTGGGTACATAATAAATGTATTGAATCGATTCTTTTTAATGAATAGATCCAATCGCAACTTCGTGCACAACCAAAAGTGGATGTGCATGGTAGCTCATTGGTAAAAAAAAATATATATATTATTAAATTACGTGTTCACATTACTTTATATTAAATATAATATTGTATTCATGTGTATACACTACTTTGTAATGAATATATTATTTTATTATAATTGATATATTATTTTATTATAGTGGACATATTATTTTATTGTATTGTTTATATTATTTAATTGTGTTGAAAGTTAAAATAAAACCATTGATGTTGGGCATTTTGTAAAGTGAGAAGTTAAAATAGACAAAGTAGCTTTTTGTGGAGTTATATTGCTAAATTTATGGCTCCACCAATATAGATACTCTAATGCAACCCTATTTTTCTTATATTAGTTGTTAAATTTGGCAATATGGCAATTTGACACCACTAATGCTAATGTTCAAGAAGGAAAATCACTTATTTTTTAGAGGAAAAAAAAAGGGTTCAAAGTAGAAACCCCTTTTTTTGCTATTTTTTTCTCTTCACAATTGTATAACGTGATTATTAACAAATAAAGTCTATTATCCTTATCCAACCAGAAAAAAAGTCTACTATCAATTTCCCTTAAAAAGAAAAAAGAAAAAGAAAGGAATATATCACTTAATAGAGTGTCTAGAACCCACTAATAATAACTTTTTTTAAAGAAAACATTTTAAAGAAATTCTAAATTTGAATACAAGACTAATAATTTGGTACGAAATGAAGCATCTAACACTTAATTAGTTCAATTTTTATCTCTCTATCTAATTAGAATAGGATTATTTGATGTTTACTTTTTAATTCCAAAAGGGTTCTTCATCTATGGCCATGATAGAATCTCACAACAAGTTGAGGTGTCAACCAACCTTGAGGGTACGTTTGGTATACTAAATGAGGATTACGATAGGGATTGTAATCTTTATTGCTAGGAATAAAATGTGTTATAATATAATAACTAAACTTATTCATTAGTTTGGTTTTAAGTTATAATATTAGAATGAAACATAACATTTATTTTAGGTAATTTTTTACTCATACAATTAATCTCCTTAAAATTTGTTATTTTTAAATTTAAAAGAGATATGTGTTATTTTTTATAATTTTTTATTTTTATAATTGTTAGATGTATATGGAAAGTTTGTTTATTTGGAAATATATTAAGTTTTGAAATTATTACTTTTACTAAGGAATAGCTAATACAACCTTTTAAATATGAATAGTTATTCCTCATTTTGAAAAATAGTTATTCATAAGGAATGATTATTCCTTGTAATAAAAATATAACAAAACTAAAGAATAACTAAACCATAGGAATAACTATTACATTACAACGTCTATTACAATCAACCAAACATGCCCTAAGTGAATATATATTTTATGCGCAAGCACGCAACAACTAAAAAAAAAAAAAATTGTTGTGAAAATGTGAGATTTTAATATATCATAGACTTTATCTTTATGATTCCAAAAAAAAATCCTGACAATTTAATTCAAATTGATATTTTCCAAAATATACTTATTATTAATTTAAAATAATCATTCCAAAAATACATATTAAGAACAACATAGCCTTTTGGCAAGAATTTAAATTCTATAAGAATATGGTGTAAAACTCAAGTTTTACACCCTCCAATCTCAATATGCTATATCATCATATCAGATTTTAAAGAATAGCTAAAATACCAATCAATTCTAATACCCATCTAAAAATTCAACCCAGCTATGAGTTTATTGAAATGTTATTAGGTGTAGTAAGATATATAAAGTTTTAAGTAAAAAGGTTGATGTGACAATTTATTATTAAAAGACGTAAAATATGGGTTTAATACCCCATCATTACCAAATTCAGACTCAACTAGCAAACCATTAAAATTCAAATTAGAATTAAAAAAGAAAAAGAAAAAAGTAAGGTGTAAAATAGTCCAATTGAGTTACTTTAAGTATACGTAATTCCATATCTTTCCTTAATTAGACTTCTTATCTTTTGAGTTTGACTACAAAGCATACTATTAGCCCTTAAAGTTTGAAATTGTTTTCATTTTGGCTCTTCAAAATTTCATTTAATTAACCTTTCATATTTGATTTCATTTTCATCGTCATCCATATTTTTAATAATCTAAACGTTAACTTTCATGTTTAATTATTTCATTAAATACTAGCTCTAAAATGTTGTGTATCATTATTGTAGGTAGAAAAACATATCATAGACTGATAGATCATACCACCGCACACCGTTGATGCAATAATCACTTCACAAGTATAAATGCTTATGAGGTGTGGGGGGCAAGGGTTGGGTTTCAAGTCTTCAGGAAAGAGTTTCACACACATATACACTTAGATTGGATTAGAGTAGAATTTCTATCTTGTAAAAAAAAGAAAAAAAAAGAAAAAAAAAGAAAAAGAAAAGAAAGAAAGGTAGACCATCAAATAAACTAATAGAAATGAATGTCATGGCTAATATGAAAAATCAAAATCAAACACAAGTGGCCTCGCACACATATACACTTAAATTAAGTTAGAGTAGAATTAAGTTAAGTTAGAGTGGCACGATTCCTTTGCGGCCCATTAACATTTTTGGGCTCACACACGAAAGATCCCTCACAATATGATTTGTAGAGAGTGGGCTTGAAAAGCTGGGGTTTGGTCGTGGGGCGATGTTCCGATCCTGATTTTGGAGGGATTCCTATAGGAAAAGGAGTTGGGCTTGAACATTTAAGCCCTAAGGCGTCGCACCCTATGGGATGGGACTCCTCGGAGTTGATCCGAGGACCATTGAGGCCTTATCCCGGTTACCCAACGACGGACTTTCTTCAGTGAGGTCCGGTGTTGTTGAGAGGTTCTCCCCCATGTAGTCTTTCTTTTTCGGAGGTGGGATGGGACTCCCTTTAGATTTACTTTCCTTCTTCTTTTATACTCGTCTGCGTTAATTGTCCTTCGTCCACGTGTAGGGTCAATCTTTACAAGACTGATATTTGTCCCATCAGTCTAATCCCGGAATTGTTAGGGATGGTTGATAAGGCTGCAGAGTACGGCTCTGTCATGTGTTGGGTCTTATCTGGAAGGGTAGTAAGGATAACTTCCCCAAGATATTTTGGATCTCCTTACAAATTCGTCCCTATACCAGTTTTACCCCTTTATTCCGGTGGGATTCAGGATCTGCCGAGGACTGAACTGTCCTCGGCTGCCTCCCAAAATTGTTTTGTGCTCTGTATTGTAGAGCTTGGGCCACAGTTCTCCTCGGCCCGGGCCTTTGGACTCTCTAAGGGCAAATGAGTCTGGTCCATGAATTATTGGGCCCCACAATATCATTTTAGAAAAAAATAAAATAAAATTTTGGCTCACCATTGTTGGTGGGTTTAAGATCTTATTTTTATGAGTTTTCTTAAGAACAGAAAAGATAGATTTGACTGTCAACAAATACTTAGTAAAAGGCAAAAGAAAGTTTGACAATTAAAATCAGAACAAAATTTTTCTGATAATAATTTTTCTTCTCTCAAATGAATGAAGGAGAAGCTCCATTTTTTTTTCATTATTTAGGATGGTTAATTACAGGGATGGAATCAGGATTCAAACTTAGGGGGGCCAAAGAATTCTTTGTTCAAGAATGTTAAAAAGTTAGAATATTAATACTAGAGGATGACAACGATGTATTATAAGCATTAATTTTTTGTATTTTTTCTTTTTTTTAAAAAAAAAATCAATAATAAATATTTATAATCAAGAGTTCTGTAAGTCAATTGGCATATCTGGATATTTTCAGAGTCTGAGTGAGGTTAAACCAATTCTTCATTCTATCCACATTATAATTTTTTTTTTTTAATCTATTTATTCTATTCACATAATTCTATATCTAATAACTTCATAATGCTATATATAAAAATTCTAAAACAAAAAATATAGTTAAAAGTTCAAATCCATGTCTAGTATTACATTAATAAAACAACTAAATTAATGGTTAATCAAAATCATTCACTAATATTCAGCGAAAAAAAGGGTGAGACAATTATTGGTGTCTTGGTTAAGTATTTTTTTTTTTTTTTTAAATAATTACTTGGTTAAGGTTGAGGTAGCATAAAGATGTGAGATCTTTTCCTTTAAAAAAAATAAAATTTTTCCACAGGTTGTGTTAAAGAGCAATAGCTCTTTAAGAAAATAAATTTTTTTCATGGGTTGAGTTAAAGACATCAACTGATCAAAGTTGCTGGTGACACTAATTAGTCTATGGATGGAGCGATTAGTAGCATAGGAGTTGTCTTTGTGACTATGGGGTGAAGTCATTTAAAAGGAACAAAGAGCTCTCAAATGAGAGGTAGAAATTGGGTAAAGATTATTGGATTTTTGTGATTTGTTTTGCTAGGATTTATAATTGATTTGTTATAATTTTTTTTTTTTTACTTAGACCTTGTCCAAAGATTTTTTATTATTATTTGAATATGTAAATTGTTTTGTAGATTTTCCTTATTGTCCGGATTTGTAAATTGTCCAAATATTTAGCTAAATGTTTTTCTTGATATTCTTGGGACAACCAGACAAAGGAAGATTTGATAAATTTTTTTTTTTTCATTTTTGATTTCATGAGTCAATTTGTAAATTGTTTGGGAGAGGGGGGGCCAAGTATATTAGGCTGCGTTTGGTTCAATGTAAATCGAATTCTGAGTGTAAAATGAATGCAGGGAAAAGTGAATTCCTGTAAGAAAAATGAAATCCGGGTGTTTGGTTCTGCAATGGAAAATAATCTAGAAAACAATTTCCAATGTTTGGTAACATTCTAAAAATGTTATTTTCCTATAATTTTTTCACATTTTCTCATCTCCCATACAAATTTTATAATAGAGACATTCAAAATATACACTTAACACAACCAAAAATCCCATAAAAAAAAACAAAAAAAAAAACACATACACACACACACACACAAAACCAAAAATCAAAATAAAAACATCTTCACAGACTCGGTGAGAGGAGGAAGCAACACCGTCCAAAACATCTTTTATTCACAAAATCAAAATCAACGAGATCGGTCTTTAGCGGCGGTGACGATCTTTAGTGGCGGCAACGAGATCGGTCTTGGGTGGATCGGGTATTGTAGAGGGTGGGTTTGAGAGAAGTGTTTCGTTGGTGGGAGGAAGCGACGGATCGGAGATGTTGGAGGTGAGATAGGCTTCGCTAGCATGAGGGAGAGTTTTGCCTTGGTGGATCGGGTACATGCAGAGCTCAAAGTGGGCGAAGGTGAGGTTGAGTGGATTGGGTACGGCGGCGCTACTCGTCGGAGTGTGGGGGACCTTGAACCGACGTCTACATGTGGGGTGGAGTTGCGTCTCTCTCTCGTTGGTGCGTGGGGTGGAGTTGAGGGGAGATGGGTTTCGAACTGGTGTGCTCTCTCTCTCTCTCTGAGTCTTGGAATTCATTTGAAGGTAAAATGAGAGTGTAATTCGTTTTACGATTGAAGTGGGTATATTTTACAGTCAACGGAAATGATTTTCCGTTTGACCAAATTTTCCATGCTCAACCAAATACACATCAGGGTATAAAATGATTTCCTAAAATGCATTTCAGGAGAAACAAACGCAACCTTAATTTTAGAGTCAAAAGTAAAATTTTTATGCTAATATATATACTAGGGAAGGGAATTTTTTTTCAAAGGCTAAGGGGGCCATGGCCGCCCTTAGCGCCAAGGTAGTTCGGTCCTTGGTTAATTACTTTAGTCTTTGCTTCTAAATTTCTAACGGGTTATTTGGGAGTTAGGCCCACGAGACTAGTGCCTATTTTGTGTTTGTGTTGATTAGGGCGTAACCAGTGCGGCAAGGGTTTTGTTTGTCAATGGCTCAAGGGTAGGGTTTGGTTCGGATTTAAACGTAATAAAGGGTTCGAAATTTGTGATAAATGATAGAAAGGTGGAATGTTGATTTTCAATACATCAAAAATAATTTTATGCTATAAAATTAATTACACCAAATGTCAGAATATTAATCGAATATATCAGATCATTCTAATATTTTAAGATAATTTTTTTAGAGATAAAAAACTTTTTTTGAACTAGTTAGGACCTAATTAAAAATAATAAATAAATTATAGAAAATATTTCTATAATATTCTGTAATTGAAATGAAAAATAAAATAAATAGTACATACACACACAAAAATCACTTAAAATTACTTGACTATAAGCACATGTTAAGATCAAGTGTTTATAATGAAAAATTATAATAGATGATTAAAAAATTTTAAAAAATCTTTATAAAATTTTGATACATTTTTTAGAAGAAGGTAAATAGAGTTTGAAAAAAATTTAGGTAATTGAGTTTAAATTAGAGTATTATTTAAATTTCTTAAAACTTTGTTAACAAAGGTTTACTAAACTAAAACTATGTTAATAATTTTAATATGCTTGATAGTGAGCCACTTGGCAAAATACATTATATGATAATCTAATCATGAACTAATGAAGAAAGTTGCAGAAAAGTGAGCCACATAATAAAAACTCCAATCTGACTCACACATCATATAAAAGCGAGATATATATGTGGTTCATCCATCTTGTACATCAGATTTATAAAAGCTACAGAAAGTTTTAATATCTTAATAATCCTTTAAAAAGATAGGAATGATAGAAAAAGAACATGAAGTAAAAGGTTTTTTTTTATTTGTCTTCTTGTTTATTTGGTAGGGATGATGGTATAGTGGAAGCCTAGAAGGATGGAAAAGACATATAACTTGCACGTTTGATTGGTTTAAGGTCTGTTTGAGATCTGCTTATTTTACTGAAACTAAAACTTTTTGCAAAAAGTACTGTAGATAAAGGTAAAAGTTAACTGAAATAGTATAGTAGGATCCATAAATAGAACCAAAAAGTGCAATGAGACCCATAAATAGTAGCAAAAATAAGCTGAATTTTTAATTTGGAGCTAAACGCACACTCCAGAAGGAAGAAAGAGAAGATGAAAAAAATTGTTTGTATGAATTTATTATGGACGAAACAATGAAAGGACCCAAATATAAATATTATATAAAATTAATATCTCAATAATGAATATCGATGAAAAGACCCAAATCAAAACATTATATAAAGCTAGCTTATAACTCCAAACATATGCATGGATACACTTAAAATTATACAATAAAATGCATAATATAATTCCTATATATATAATTGAAATATTATTGATAGTCATTTTTATATTTTGTTAACTTTTTAAAAAATTTTGTAAGGATATTATTAGATATATAATATAAATTATCCTTTTTTTTTAATTATTGTGATTTTTTTTACCAATTCATTTATTCTAGACTTTTTGGTTTTTGTATTTAATAATTCACTTATATGAATATTTATGATATGGTCCCACATTTGATTCTAAAATTAAGAAATAAAACTCTTTGAGAATAAATAATTTAGAACACATGGCGCAAAATTAGAACTCTAATTTGAAATTCTAATTTGAGTTTCTCTCAACTTCACCTATTATTATATATATAGATATATAGATTAGAGATTCAAATCAAAATCTTAAATTTTAGGGGACAAAATCAAAATGGCCCAAACCTTAAAGAGTATAATTTGCAATTTAATCTTTTTTTAATAGGAGGCAAGTATTTATTTATTTAGGAAACTGTCCAAAGGTTATAGTTCATGAGTTTCCAAACTAAACACTCTATTTAAGCACATGCCATTATGGTCCCAAACTAAAAGATTATACATAATGAGCGACATAGTAAATATTTTTGGGTTGGAACATGTTGTATTATTAATTTTTTTAAGCAAAAAAATCCTCTTACTAGTTTGCTTCATGATCTGCGTGTTAAGGGATCACCCTCCACCGTCTATTCATCAATTCTCTACCATGCATGATTAGAGTAAACAAAAAACAGGGGAACAAAAGCGATTAGAGGATATCATAGAAAACATTGAAGTGAAGTATGATTCTATCACTATATTCTGATATCTATACTGCAAGCCATTTGTGTTATGTGGTTCTGATGAGTGATCACACCATAACATGATACATCCTCATACATGAATAACCCTACTTAGTGGGATGGTGTTGATTCACATATGCAGTATTTATTTTAGTAGAAAAAACCTAGTATTTGGATACGGTTGTAAATCTTGGGGGATAATCTTTATGTTCATACAAATGTGTCTATTCTCAAGTGGTGTAGGTTTGCCTACAAATACTTAGGCATTCATTTGTGACAAATACAATTTATTCTCTCTACAAACACAAGACTTTAGTATGTGATCACCCTAACGGGACCGCCATCCATTTTTAGGACCAACAATTTGGAGATCATATTGAACTACCTATACTCAAATTGATTTCTAGTGGCTACTTCTAAATTTAAAGAGAATCTCACATCCATTCTCTCTCAATGTATCTAAGGAGACTTTCAAAAGGCCGTATCCAATGCACAAAACTCTCATTTTTGCAAGGTTTAGGAGAGGTCATGATAGGTATCTCTATCCCCAATTTTTTTGGAGAGACTGATTTTCGGACTTGAATTTGTGACCTATTACTTTCGATAGAAGACACTTGTCATCGCACTAACCTCTATGGTTAATCTTAGATTTCCTAGAGCACTTCGAACAATACTAAGTTTGACATATGATGAATGGGGAGGTATCCATCTAACTCATTGCGAGGTTCCTTTCCAAAGAACCAACAGAAACTAGATAAAGATACTCTCTTGCAAGGTTTATAATTTGAAAGCCCATTTGGGATGTTGATTTTTGTTCTTATCTAAAAATAAAGGCAAAAAGGGTGAGCCATATTGTCTAAGCAGCAATGGAAAATATTAGTTTACAGGGTAACTCACTGGACCTAATGGAATTTGAGTGCATTAAATTTATATAAATTTAGTTCTTGTTTTTGAAAACAGGTGCATATGTGCTTGATGAATATGCACATTACTAATAGTTTTGTAGCTCAATTGACATATTTCTGGTGTTTCTAACGGAAACGTTTAGTGTTAAATCTCCTTCCATCAACTATTGAATTATATGTATTAAAAAAAAGTCACATTAAGTTTATAATAAAAGTGAATAAAATTTTTGGTAACTATATCTCTCTCCCTCTTTCTCACGGGCTTTAAGATATTGATTGGTGGTTTGTGGTTGGATTGATTGCTAGTTGATTGAGAATTTTGGGTTTAATTATAATTTCCCATATTATGTCCTTTTTTTTTCTTTTTTCTTTTTTTGAGAATATCATATTTTTCAATTGTTCAGGGTGTTGCTTGAGAGTGTGTTAAGTCACACTAGACAAATATTACGTTGATTTTGGTTGTAAGCGATTATGAAGAGTGTGTTTAAGTGGAATTAAGAGTGTGTTTGGGTGGATTGTGTAGGGGGAGGAGAGGGTATGATAGGAGGGAGGATGTGTGGGGGTTTAATTAAACCTTATTTGGATGTTTTTTAAAGGAATGGGGGAAAGGTTTGAAGGGGTTTGGAACCCCTCATTTTTTTTTTTTTTTTGAGAGAGGAAAAAAAAGGGTAAGAGATAACTATTCTTCTCCTCCCTCCTCTACTTTCCTCTCATACTCTCTACCTTCTCTCCCTCCAAACTTCTGTACATACTATTCTTACCATGGAGATCAATAACAATGAGAAAAGTCCATGAGTGTGTTGGGTACTCTAGGGAAAATCATTCTATGGCTTAGGGTGGTGGAAGGAGAGAAAGGGGTGAGAAAGTTGGTAGTGGAGGGTGAGGGCTATAGAAAATTAGAAATCCGTACTACAAAAATAGGAGAATTTTGTAGTGTTCTTTTTTTAATTTTAATTTATTTTTAACTTTAACTTTAAATTTTTGTTTTTTGGTAATATGACAAAGTTACAATAAATTTATTTTGACATTAAAATTTTCTAAAAAATTAATTATTTCTTCAAAAATGTTTTCCAAAAAACTATTTTATTTTCCTATAAAATAAGTTAAAAAACTCTCTTAACTTTTTTTATTTAATTTCATGTGAGATAGAGTTGTTTTCTAGAAAATTTTAACGGAAAACAACCTTATCTCATGTCAATCTAAATAAGGGAAGTTAAAAATAGTTTTTGATGGTGAACTAAAATCGAACTATCTCCAATTCGTCCATAAGAGTCGTCCAGGACTGATTTTCTTTGCATCATCAATTTTCATTTGATTTATTTATTTTTTCTAATACTATCAAACTCAGGAAAATGTAAAAAACTATTTTCATGTAAAGTTTTTCATTGAAACAAAAGGAGAACACAAAAGAAAATGTCAACGCACAACATGGACGCATCCCTATTTGAGATGGAAAATAACATTTTTCTTTTGAAATAGCAATAAAAATTAGGGTAAATTGCAAATTACACCCCCAAAAGTTTGAGGGTGATTGGATTTTACAACCTAAAGTTTCAAAATTTGGATTTTACCCTCTAATGTTTGGGGGTGTTTGGATTTAAAACCTTAACGTTTCAGAATTTGGATTTTAAATCCTATATTTTGGGGATGTTTGGATTTTACCCCCTAAAGTTTGGGAGTGTTTGGATTTTACATCCTAAAGTTTCATAATTTTGGAGTGTAAAATCCAGACACTTACAAATTTTAGGGGGTAAAATCTAAATTCTGAAACGTCAAGGTGTAAAATCCAAACACTCCAAATTTCAGGAAGTAAAATCTAAATTCTAAAATTTCAGAATGTAAAATTCAATCACCTCCAAACTTTAGGGGTGCAATTTGTAATTTACCCTAAAAATTATAAGGGATTATCATTTAACAAAATCTCTGTTTTTGTTAAAGAAATCCAAATTCAAAACATTAACACGGAATAATGAAAAATTACAGTCAAACAAAATATACATACATGCAAGTCTCTTTTTCGTTTTGTTTTGAATAAGTTTTTTTTTTTTTTTTTCATTTCTGATTTTATAATTATATGGCTGCCAAAACGGCTTTAGAATCGGCTAATTCATTATCTTATCACAAAACATGATAAAGATTTTTAAAGAAAAGAAAAGAAAAAATGAAGAAGAAAGAGAGATGCAACTTTAGGCATAGTTTGTACAGAATCAATCATGTACCTCTTGTCCCACAGCATACGTAGCTATCCAATATTCATTATTCAGGTATTGAAAGATTTCTATCAATTCTCAGCAGTCATCCCTTCAAATTATTCATACTTATCTCTATCCCCTTTTTTTTTTTAAAAAAAAAACTTTGAAAATTCTCCATATTTTATTCAGTGGCTGCAGTATGCAACCAGAGGGGTTTTCGTAGTAATTCAAAGTTTGAAGTACAACGTTCAATTCAAAGTATAATTGTTTTTTCCCTCTTGAATGAACATTTATTACGCTTGTGGAACTACATATTCTATTATTAAATATTTATTATAATTGAGTTTGTATATGAACTTATATAAGTACTATTTTAAAAAAATATGATTTACTAAGATTTAATGGATGGTTTATATATAAAATAAAATAAAATTTAATTTTAAAATAATTATGCGTAAATTTGTAAAAACCGCAAAACTTATGTGACATAATATTATAAGTCAACCAAAAATCAAACAATTTTAATTATATATATTATAGATATAAGATACACACATGAGTTTTTGGTCCAAATTTGAAAAATACACTTTTTATCATCGAAATTTGGTCAAAATTTGAGTATTTTCTCTCAAACAAGTTTTATTTACCTACTACTAACAATCTTCCACGTTAATACTCGTCAAATTTGTAATGTCTATAAACTTTCTCAGTGTTAAATTTATTTGAAACGTACCTCAGCTTTTTAATAGGCCATGTTAACAATTTGTCCATCATATGTGTAGTTCTCTAGGTTTCTAGTTAATAGGTCATGTTGATAATTTAGCCCTGATATGTGTAGTTCTAGATTCTAGTTCCCTTAACATTTAACAACATATATAAAAGTGGAACTCCAAATTTAAAAATTTTAAAAATAAAACTTGAAAACTTTATTGTGTTTCTAACTTTCTATAATAATCAAATGTTATAAATTGCAAGGAGTAACATAATCGGTTAGAAACCATGTCTCATAAAGTGGAGATCGTCAGTTTGAATCTCCTCTTTACTTACTTCTATTGGGAGTTTATAAAGGGATAATTATTGTTTTATTATTAGTAATTTAGTACTATTAAAGACAAAAACACTAAAAGCAAATTGATCATGTTAATGACTTAAAAGTATAGTTAATTTCATGTAAAATAACAAGATTCATCTACATGATTCTGCTAAAGTAGGATAAATAATAAGAAACTTGTAAAATATAATATGGTATCATGAGTATTTTGATAAAAAAAATTTCATTATTCCATTCCATTTCTTTTTATTCTTCCCAATTTTAAGAATATTTTTTACATATCCTCTTATCCAAACTTTTGCTATAAGGTAATAACATTTCGATTCCTTTTTACTTAAATTCCCAAGTTACAGAATCAAAAGAATATTCTTAAAAGATGATTTTCATCCAATTCTTTTTACCTCTTTCCCTCTTTCCAAACATGTTGTTTGGATTAAAAAAAAACTAAAAGTCAAATGTGGATTACACTTTGGATTGAAGTTATCAGCTACTCCTGCTCAAAATGGTTGATTACTTCCTCTCAAAGCCGGTTAAACAAGAGATGCAATTGTTTAAGGCCTCCAAATAAAAAAAGGCCTCCACTTGAAAAAAAAAATTATATATATAATATATTTATCTATATATTTTAATTACAAAAAAAAATTAAGTATTTTTATTGGTCAATAAAATGCATTAAAAAAGTTACATTGTATTTTAAAATGTAGAACACCGCACAATAACAGTGCACACAACCTAATAGGACAAACTGCACAAAGCAATGTGCACTGTACAGTCTTATCCACAAGCCACAACACACCACAAGGCCTTGAACTAAGCCCATAGTTTACACTACTAACTTCACAGCTGGCCCCCACAAGGCCCTACACTAATTAATAAGTTATCACATTTTTTTTAATGCAAACTCTTATATTATCAATTATTATAAATTATCACACCAATTAATAATTTGATGTAGATTACATCAATTCATTTGTATTATAGTGATACTAATTTATTGAAACCTATAATAAATTAATTTTTATTTGTGCAAGTTTAGACTTTAAAGTTAAAAAAAAGATCCACTTAAAATTTTCGCCTAAAACCCTGAAATTGTTGAGCCAGCCTTGCTTCCTCTCACACAATAAAATAAGTAGTATGTAATTTTTTTTTTCTTATGATCGTGGAGGCAGTGCAAAATGGTTGTTTAGTGATGAGAGGAAATTGGGAAACCCCCATCTAAGATTCGAAAATTGTGTCAATTGGGTTCAAATGGGGACTGCTTTCTCTAGGGGTGTATTGGACTAGACTGTTCCATTTAGTGAAGGTTTTTCCAGCACTTCCAACTCTGTTTATTGGCACACAAAAGAAAGAGAGAAAAAATAGGCCAAAATTTTAAAGTCTATGTTGACTTGATTCAATGCCACCTCAATTAAGATAACCAATACAAATTAAGAATCTTCTTCATGCTTCAAATAATGGAAATATTAGTCCCAGTTGCAAAGAGTATTATTTTTGGGTCTCAATGCAATCCTAACCACTCTTCTTATCTTTAGTGGGATTTAAAATAATAATAATAATAATAATAATAATAATAATAATAAAGCAAGTGGCACTTTAGGTTCACCCTTTCAAACCCAATTGTTTTTTGGTGGACAGCTTTTTATATTATTTGAATCTTTGTTGTGGTGCTTGGGGAGAGTTCTAAAATTCATAATTAAGAAATAGACTAATGAATGAGTAATCTAGAAAACAACAAGGTTTGTCTTCTGTGTCTTGTTCACTTACCAAAACCAAGTGTCTTATTAGGGTGAATTCAGATCCATACTAAATTGATATTAATAAATTATTGTCAACCTACAAAATACCATACTAGGTATTAACCTAGTATGGATCTTCTTGTTAAAGGAAACTAGGTATTAATAAATTATTGCTATATCAACGTATCAAAATACCATACTAGGTATTAACCTAGTATGGATCATCTTGTTAAAGGAAACTTTTTAACTAGGTTATGATTTTTTTTTTCCTTATTGTGTTATGACGTGGGCCTCCAAGATTATTAAAGTACCAGATTTAAATTAAAATAAAATCTTTTAACTCTAACATGAAGAAAGTGGGAAAAAATAAATTTTTTTATCACCAGCTTCAACTAGGAGATCTATCAATTTATGTTCCTAAATTATGAACCAATGCCAAACAATCTTACTCAATATATTTTTTTTGTTTGAAGTGAATTTTGACAAATCCATTATTAGATTACATTTTCTTCTTATATCCTCTATGCTTGCAAAATTTCTAGAAAATTAAAGATCAATAACTATGTTATCAATAAATTGTTTAAATTGCAAGTTTTTGTAGTTTAAAATTATGCATAAAATATAAAATTATAGATCATGTAGTAAATAATATCCGATTGGCACACACTTTGACATGTGTATTAAGAGCGTAAAAGCCATGTAATCTAATGATTAGATTTTTAAAATATGTAGTAATGTTAATTTTTAAAAAAGAAGTTGTAGTCCCACAATCAATTTTGTAGCTAAACTATCTTTTTTTAATCCAAAAATTTTCTTTGCGATTATTTATTTTTCTAACTTATTAATGAAATGATAACATTTTTGGGTGAACATTTGAGGACCCAGAAAGAAAGAGAAAAAAAAAAAAAAAAAAAAACACATTTTTTTGGTGAACTATCAACATCTGTGATTTGGCTATATGCAAGACATATCAGGCATGTCATGAATGTTATGTCCATTTCATCATTTTTGTCCTATCTCAGATCATATTAGCCACTAAGGTCTAATGCATGTGTTGTAAACTAATCTTTATTTTTTTTAATACATTGTATATTTAGAAAAAAGAAAAAGAAATACATAAGCTAGTCACCGAGGTCCAAGGTTGTACCACAACAAATCCTGCATGACTTAGGAGATGGATCTTTGTTAGAGGTGGCAAATAAGTGGGTTGGGTCATAAATGAGTTGGGTCATAAATAGATTGAGTGTGTAATTATCCATTTATCCATTTATGACACGTTTATATATAAACTAATTATTCATTACCAACCCAACCTATTTAATTAATAATCCACCAATTTAACCCAATATGACCCAAATACCTCTAAAACTACTTGAATAACCTCTTAACCTCCAAAATTACCAAAATACCCTTAAATACCTAAAATGACACAAATACCCCCTCACTTCCAAAATTACCAATATACCCTTGGACATTCAAAATTATCCCAAAAATCTCTAAAGTGAGCAAAATATCACCAAAATCTCTAAAATGAGCAAAATAGCCTATGAAACCTCTCAAATAACCAAAATACCCCCCAATATCTCTAAAATTACCAAATATGCTCAAAAACCACTAAAATAACCAAAATCTCTAAAATGAGCAAAATACCCATGAAACCTCTAAAATGTCCAAAATATCACCAAAACCTTGAAAATGACCAAAATACCCTCTAAACCTAAAAAATGACCGAAATACCTCTGAAACCTTAAAATTACCAAAAATATCCTCGACACCTAAAAGATGACAAAAATAGCTCCGAAACTTAGAAAATGACTAAAATACCCCCGAAACTTGAAAAAATTACCAAAATATCCTAAAACCTAAAAAATGATTAAAATACCCTAAAACCTAAAAAATGACCAAAATACCTCCAAAACCTATAAAATGACCAAAATAACCTCAAAACCTAAAAAAAATGATCGAAATATTTCTGAAACCTAAAAATTACCAAAATACACCCTAAACCTAAAAAATTACCAAAATACCCCCTAAACTTTAAAAAGAAAATGACCAAAGTACCCTAAAACCTAAAAAATGACTAAAATTGTAATGACTCAAGGAAAAGTGCTAGCTACATCTGCACTATACCTCAAAAGAACTAGTCACAATTGAAGCTCATTGCAGTTGTTAATAAAGCCCAGTTTAACCCAATAAATACTCAATGTGGGACTCATCACACACCCACATACATCACACAATCAATCAAATTGGGGCATCACAATCTCCCTCACTTAAATCTCTAACATCCTCGTTAGGGCCCACTTTGTGGGGTAGTGTCTCCGAGCTCATATGGGGTTATGGGGCTAGCTCTAATACCATATGTAACGACCTAAGGAAAATCGTTAGCCACATCTGCGCTATAATTGTGATGTCTCAATTTGATTGATTGTGTAATGAGTCCCACATCGGGTATTTACTGGGTTGAACTGGGCTTTATTAACAACTGCAAGGAGCTTTAATTGTGATTAGTCCTTTTGAGGTATAGCGCAGATATGGCTAGCGCTTTTCCTTGGGTTGTTATATATGGTATCAGAGCAGGCCCAATAACCCTGTGTGGGATCAAAGACACTACCCCACAAAGTGGGCCCAAACGAGAACGTTAGGGATTTAAGTGGGGGAGATTGTGATGCCCCAATTTGATTGATTGTGTAATGTGTGTGGGTGTGTAATGAGTCCCATATCGGGTATTTATTGGGTTGAATTGAGTTTTATTAATAACTGCAAGGAGTCTCAATTGTGACTAATCCTTTTGAGATATAGCGTAAATGTGGTTAGCGTTTTTCTTTAGGTCATTACAAAAATATCCCTCGAAATCTAAAAAATGACCAAAATACTCTCAAAACCTACAAAATGACCAAAATACCTCCGAAAAGTAAAAATTACCAAAATGCCCCCTAAATTTAAAAAATGACCAAAATACCCAAAAACCTAAAAAATGACTAAAATACCCATCAAAACCTAAAAAAAGACCAAAATACCCCCATAAACCTACAAAATGACCAAAATACCCCCAAAAAGTAAAAATTACCAAAATACACCCTAAACCTAAAAAATTACCAATATACCCCATAAACTTAAAAAATGACCGAAATACCCTGAAACCTAAAAAATGACTAAAATACCTCCTGAAACCTAAAAAATGACCAAAATACCCCCAAAACCTATAAAATGACCAAAATATCCCAAAAACCTAAAAAATGACCGAAATACCCCTGAAACCTAAAAATTACCAAAATGCACCCAAACTTAAAAAATTACCAAAATATCCCATAATCCTAAAAAATGACCGAAATACCTCTGAAACCTAAAAAATGATTGAAATGCCCCCGAAACCTAAAAAAATTACTAAAAATTCCTTGAAACCTAAAAAATGATCAAAATACTCCAAAACCTAAAAAATGACCGAAATAACTCCAAAACCTTAAAAAATGATCGATAAAAACCCCTGAAACCTAAATTATGACCAAAATACCCCTAAAAATCTTAGAGCCACCATTATATATATTTTCCACAACTTGATCGCAATACATGCTTTGATTGAGATGGTGTTTGATAGGATAGGTTGTCTTTGTTTCATGAATACTGTAATGTAAATATGTGTTAATAAAGATTGACAAGTGTTTGTTTAATCTTAAACTCCAAGGTCGTTGTTTTTGATAGAATGGACATGGTCCTTTATATTAATTAATCCATAGAAAGGGTCGGCTTTCGACAAAGTCATATACATGTATACTCTAGATTTTTGGGGAAGGGCCTTTTTGGGGGTGGTATTGGAAAGAGACCAACCTCACCACTGGAAAAAAAAAAAAAAAAAAAAAGAAGCTTTAATTTGAAACCGAAACATTAAAAAAAAAAAAAAATTGCTTTTATTTGTAAAGAACTTTATGCAGGTTAGAGGATCTAGAAGTTGATTTTTCTTTTCTTAACAAAGAAGCAAATAAAATTAAAAGGATAAATATAGAGTTTTAACTCAAATAGCACCTATATTTCTTGTAAAAAAAATGAAAGTAGAACATCTTTTTCTTATAAAAAAAAATGTTTGGTCATGGATTCAAGATCCGTCTACTTAGGGAAAAAAAAAAAGGTTTTGAAATTATTTTTTGTCAAAACTCAAAAAGGAAACTATCACCAGCAAATTATTTTTATTATTTTATTTTTTGAAATTATTGAAGGGTTTTTTTTTTTGTTGTTGTTGTTGTTGTTGTTGTTGTTGTTGTTGTTGGCCTAAGACAACATGAAGGATTTGTTGTTTGACAAGTCGATGAGTACTATGGGGATAAATAAAAAAAAATTATGAGATAAATAACAAGGATATATTCTTCAATTTGAGTTGGGGCACTCCTCCAAAATGGCATTGACTTAATGATTACTTGGAGTCCAATCTGAACCAGTATTGCAACTTTTAATTGAAAGTGGACGACTGGACAAGCATGACTTTAATTTAAAAAAAAAAAAATCCATAACAAAACAAGTTGGTCGATTATTAACTTGGAATTTCTATTCAAAGTTCAAACACTCTGCCAAGCTGTCTAAGTAAAAGTGATAAGTAGTTAGTGTCAATCACAGATTCACAGTGGCAAAAGTTATAGTCCTAGAATTACTCTTTCTATCTTTATCATTGGCTCCATGATAATTATTCTCTACCATCATACCAATACACTAATTAGTGTTTTTTTTTTTTTGTAGATCTTTTATTTGACAGCAAGAATCTTTTTAGTTGAACTAATTAAAACCCACAATAAAGCTGAATTATACTTTTATATATATATATATATATATATATTAAGAAAATATATATAACCACAAAAATTATATAGTATTTTGAGAATAATGTTCCATCCTCTCAAATAATATAAGTAGGTCATGTTAGTTATATTTATGGTGAGATCATTGTTCATGTAAGATAAGGAACATTAACATCGAGATATTAATTGTATAATTTTTTCTTTTAATTTGTGTGTACAGCATGAATCATTGATAAAGGAATCATAAACTCAAAATTAGTCAAAAAGGCTTAACCCAAGCAATCACTCAAGAGAAGAAAGGAATTGTCCATACCAAAACTCCATTGAAAAGAAAAAGAAAGATAGCGAAATGAATAGATAAACGCATGTATCCTTTGTCATTTTATTATCTACACGTAATTGTCCTAGCTAGAAATCAAATTATATTTTCTTTCACACTTGTCTCATAATACTCCCTAGTCCCACCACCTAACATAATGAAACTTTATAAAATCACACACATTTTAATGAAACAAACTATATATAATATTTTTCTATAAATGATAAATTACCCACACTACTAACTGTTACTTATTTAATTTGTACATTTTACCAAAAACTATTATATATATGTAATTAGGACACGATTATTTAACGACCCAAGAATGACATTGGGCTCGTGGGTAAAGGGCCCTAACAATGTAATTTGTAGAGAGTGGACTTGAAATGCAGGACCTTGGTCACTGGTCAGCAGTTTAATCATGGTTTTTATGGAAGCTTTTACATGGGAAGACTTGGCTTGACTAGCTAAGCATTCCATTGGTATGGGTTGTAGGATTTAAGTCCTCGGATTGCGTCCGAGGAGCACAGTGTCCTTCCCATTCTCCCTTCTGCAGGATTTTTCCCTCCTTCCGGGGGATCCCCTTCTCCTTCGCTTTCTTTCCCTTTTATACTAGTGTTCATTTCCCTTTTTAGTGTCCACGTGTAAGTTTTACTTTCTGGGGTGCAGACCTGTCCTGTCAATCCATACCTAGAGTGGTTGAGGGTGGTTGGAAAAGTTAAATAGTATGGTTTGGAGTATGGGCCTGTTAGATGCAGGATTCTGTATTACGATGTTGGCAGCTTTCTCCCTTGTCCTGCCTCTGTACTGAGTTTGTCCTTTTCCTCAGGCGTTTTGTGAGGTGCTGAGCATAAGATCGTCCTCAGCCATATCCTTGTGCCTTTTTTGGACTTTCATTATGCGTCCTCGGCAATAGCTCTCCTCGGCTTAGGCCTTGGGCCCTAATGTAGAGTGGGCCTGGGCCACAAATTCTCTGGCCCCACAATATATTTTTTGCTTCATTGATATACATGTTGTAATAGCTATTTAAAAAAATAACGGGATATCTTCTTTTTTTTAATATTTTAAGAAAAGACTTAAGTATAATTCTCTAAGTAATGTATCTTATATTTCTCAATTAAATTTAACCAGATATTCATGTTATTATAAAAATAATACTTCTTTGGCCAATGTAAAAATATTGAATTTAATTAGAGAATCAAAAGTATAATACTTAAAAAATTGTACCTATATTTTTTTAAGTAATTTAATATTTTCCAATAAAAATGGTACCTACATGATAATCCCTCTATTATAAACTAATTAATAATTGCAGGCTTCTTGGGCATAAGTTATTGGAAGGTTCCTATTGTTCTCTTTTCTTTTTTTTTTGTTTTTGTTCTGTCATTGGTTCCAAACATTATCTGCTGTAACTGTCTCTCATTTTTTTTTTATCAAAAATTTTTTAATGCAAAAATAAAAAATAGATCGCTCTTCAGGATCTTAATATTCAGACAAAAATAAAATAAAATAAATAAGTACGTCAATTTTCAATAAAAAAAAAAAATCATGTCATTGTTTTTGAAATTTTAATTTCTTCATATGCATAAGAAAAGACAAGAGTAAGTTGTTAAGGATAAGAGGTTATTTGATACATAAGCACTTTCCATTTTTAGTTAGTCACAATATAATGTGAGCATTAATTAAGCTGGCGCCTGTGAAAGACTTTTCTTTCTTTGAAAGACTTTAGGAACGTTAAAAAGTAACTTTTTTGACCAATTGAAGGCCGACTTAATTAGAAAATGTGTGGTATACTTGTATATTACAGGTTCTCTTCTACCTACCAAGTAATTTTTAGGTCTTTCTCAAAAAAAAAAAATAATAATAATAATTTTTAGGTATTCTCAAAATATGAAGAATAGTGCTCATTTTTCTCACATTTATAATAGGGTTTATTCATTTTCTCAACAAAAAAAAAAAAAAAAGGTCTACTCATTAAATTTATGATCGAGTCCATTATGAATGTGAGTAGGGGAGTATTATTTCTTTGTACTCCAAGAGTTCCTAAAAATTTTCCCTACCAATATATGTTGAACATCTTCCCAAAAAAAAAATATTAATAATATATTAACAATAATTTCTTTTTATTTCCTAATTACTAGTGTATTGCTATGATTTTTTTCCCCTTATTGTGTTATGACGTGGGTCTCCAAGATTATTAAAGTACCAGATTTAAATTAAAATAAAATCTTTTAACTCTAGCATGAAGAAAGTGGAAAAAATAAATTTTTTATCACCAGCTTCAACTAGGAGATCTATCCATTTATGTTCCTAAATTATGAACCAGTGCCAAACAATCTTACTCAATATTTTTTAATTTTAAAATGAATTTTGACAAATCCACCATTGGATTTTATTTTATTCTTATATTCTCTATACTTGCAAAATTTCTAGAAAATTAAAGATCAATAATTATGTCATCAATAAATTGTTTAAATTGCAAGTCTTTGTAGTTTAAAAATACGCATAAAATATAAATTTATAGATCATATAGTAAATAATATCCGATTAGCACAAACTTTGATATGTATATTAAGAGCGTAAAAAACATGTCATCCAACAGTTAGATTTTCAAAATATATAGTAAATGTTAATTTTTTTTTTTTTAAAAAAAAAAAAAGTTGTAGTCTTACAATCAATTTTGTAGCTAAATACTGTCTTTTTTTAATTCAAAAATTTTCTTTGCGATTATTTATTTTTCTAACTTATTAATGAAATGATAACATTTTTGGGTGAACATTTGAGGACCTAGTAAAAAAAACACACACACACACACACAAAACACACATTTTTTTGGTGAACTCGACATCTGTGATTTGGCTATAGTGCAAGACATATCAGGCATGTCATGAATATTATGTCCATTTCATCACTTTTGTCCTATCTCAGATCATATTAGCCACTAAGGTCTAATGCATGTGTTGTAAACTAATCTTTATTTTTTTAATACATTTTATATTTAGAACAAAGAAAAAAAATACATATTAGCTAGTGACCGAGGTCCAAGGTTGTACCACAACAAATCCAGCATGACTTGAGGAGATGGATCTTTGTATGGTTTCTTTAAAATAAAAGCTAGTCACCGAGGTCCAAGGTTGTACCACAACAAATCCAGCATGACTTGAGGAGATGGATCTTTGTATGGTTTCTTTAAAATAAAAGCTAGTCACCGAGGTCCAAGGTTGTACCACAACAAATCCTGCATGACTTGAGGAGATGGATCTTTGTATGGTTTCTTTAAAATAAAAGGATTTGGCTTAGTTTCAGTACTTTTTTAACCGGATATGTCTTTTTGTTTTAAATATATAATGGCAAATTGTAGTGAATTTTAATCTTCACATTTTATTTAGTTAGTGGATGATGTGGCAATCTCTCGTTAAAACAAAAAGAGAATCCTTTTAAAAAAGTAATGAAATCTAGAGATAAGCCAAACCCAAGATAAAATTATATTGACATAAGTTTTTTTTAGGTTGCACAACTAAGTACTTTACCAAATAAGATTGTTGAATATATATTTTTTTCATCTGTGTCTAAAGGATAAAGCAAAAGGGCTTTCGTTAGACCTGCAAACATAAAATAAAGGTAAAAATAAGATGAGCTTTTGAATGTAGGCGGGTTTTTAGTTAGCTCAACTGGTAAAATCTTTTTTTATTAAATATAAGATACGGGGTTTAATCCTCACTTACACCAAAAAACCAATTGGTATCTTGGTCTAATGATAGGTAAAAAGCTATAATTAAAAGCAGACACCATAGGTTGAAACTCTTTAAAAAAAAAAGTTTATATATTTTCATGGTACATAAATTTTTATATAAAAGTGTGTGCTAGGCGGGATAACAATATATAATAAAATAGTTCAATAATTCACAATAATTTACCAAATTCACAACATATAATATGAATATTTCACTTATCATCTAAAGCATTCGAAAGATATAGAAAATTAGACGTCATTGTTGTATGATTTACACTCTTTTTTTCTTAGAAAGTTGTATGATTTACTTGAGGCATGAATATCTCAAATCTCTTTTTAGGTGTTTTGTGCCACCGCTGGAGAACACCCCAAACCGATTTAATTTATTGTGTTAGGTTCTAAAAGTTTAAAATAACTGACAAATCGTGAACACAAATTTGTCTAGACATAGATCTTAGAGTTTATAAGTATTATTAAACAATATTCAAGATGATTCAAGTCAAGATTCAAGAACAAGTATGCTGCAAAAAGAAGATTTCAAAATTTGCCTACTTCGACCGATTGAGAGACAGGCTCGATCGATCGAGAGTCGTATTTGCATAATTTTAATTAAGCCTAAACAGCAGTTCAAGCCCATTAAGGATTAAGGTTTCAAATCTACTTCTTCTAGTATATAAAGAAAACTCTAAGCACATTTTTATAAGACTTTTCAGAGCAAGAAGAGTGTGCTTCTTTTATAGATCTAGGGTTTGTACCCAAAAAGCTCTCTCATGTCTTCCACCAATGTTATTCCTTAAAGAATCTCAAGATCTGGCATTGTAGAAATTGCTGCCTTCTCTAGTCATCAAAGGTGTTGATGATCTAAACTTTCAAGGGTGGTCTTGGAATCACAAACAGAAGAGTTTGTGTTTTTTATCACAAGTGTGGGTGCTTGTGTTGCAAAGGCCATAGAAAGAAGTAGTTCATGGACTTGGAGCTATCATGGGATCGTGGTAGTAAGTTTTACGTGTAGTAGCAATAGGATATTAGTAGTCTAAGTCTTATTGTAAACTTCGATTCTTTCTAGTGGATTTTCTTTTTATCTTAATGATAGCTAGGTTAAATTCTCCCCATGTTTTTTACCAATTTGGTTTTCTTAGGTCATCATATCGTTGTGTTATTTACTTTTCCACTGCTTTGCATGATATATTTGTTTTGTTTTAACCTAGATTTGAATAATAAACCTAAGTATTCACTTGGTTAATTAATTAGGTTAAACAATCTAGTTTACAAGGGTCTAAAACCTAACATATTGTGCACTTAAATTTTAGGAATTGCTTTTTAATTTTCTACAATCATGATTTTCTTTGATGATATAGGATGAATGCAATATGAACGCAAACTTTAGATTAGAGTTTCAAATATACTCTAAAGATAATTTGGATTATGAAAATGAGATATGATTTTTGTAAACCCTAACATGCTAAATTTACTTTAATTCCCTATTATCACCTATACAATTTTTTTGTTAAAGACGTATTTGGAATGCTATATTTTGCTCATGTGTTTTTCATGACATGAATTCATGACCATTAAGTCATTGAAAACGCAATTAGCTCATGCCAAATGCATGTCTAATACCTTTTGATTTCCGCAATGTAACCGTCAAAATTTTAAATTGGTTCTAAATTAGTCTATTTTCAATGTAATTTTGCATATTTCAAAATGTAACTAAAAATCAAAACCATTTATTTTTCTTAAATAGAAACTAGGAAGTAAGGCCTTTAAATTCTATTTTATGTTATAATACAATGTAAACTAAAACATTTCAATAAAATAAAGAGGTATTTCATTATTTCAGGATTTATTGTTTTTATGCCTTAAAAAAATAAGTGGCAAACTCCAAATATGAAACATTTGATCTAGTAGGTACAATATTGTCAATTGAGTTATCATTTTGATGAGCATTATACACGGCCTAACCTATTCACCTGGGAATGGGATCATAACCCAAAGTTGGGGTTTCACTTTCTCATGGTGGCCATTGTATCCCAGCATGTGTCTAAAAATTTTTGCTTTATCGATTGATAAAATATCTCGCAGATAGCTCATATCGTCTTAAGAGCGCAACATGGTCACACCTTAACTTGATCAACCTCAATCTTATGGAATTAAAAGTAACAAATACTATTTCATCTAGTAACATTCGACTTTCGAGAAACTAATGAGGCAATATCTCTTCTTCTTTTTTTTCCTCCTATTTTTAGGTGAAATACAATTATCTTTTTATGAAATTTCATTATTTAAAATATAGTTTTTTTTTATTTATTTATGAAAATTCATATTATTTATTAGTTTATGTTCATTGAAACTATTTGAGAGTACTTTAATTTTTACTCGTTCAAAGTAATTAATGACAGATGGTTCGATGCCTTTTACCAAGCTTTGAATTGATTGATTAAATTTTGAGATGGGCTATTTGACTTTGTGTTTAAGGGAATGTAGTTCGGTATTGCCTCAATTAGGAGACTTTTTGTGCTCGAAGGAGGAAATGAAAATAGCAATGAACTATAGAAAGCAACTGAACTCAAATCATATAAAGATTATGCATTATGGATCAAACATGACCAACAACTAGGAACTTGACTCAAATTAAAATAAACTTATTGTATAAACAAGAATATTAAACTATGTAATAAGATTACAAAGAACTATCGAAACACTTACAAGCTTGAACACCTTCTAAAAAAGCCCTATGAACTGGAAGATAATCTCCTAAGGAACTAAGATCTTAATGATCTCTATATAAGCATGTTTGTCAGCCGAGAGTGATGTCTTTTTCTAGAGATTGACTCCTCTATTTATATTTAGAGCTTTCCGAAGATTACCAACAATTATTCATTTCGTGTGTCTTTTTTTCCCTTGGGCTTAAATGACATTTGTTATGGTGTAAGAAGTTGTTTATAACTTCTTAAAATTGCTTCGATTTCACTTGTTCCCAATTGCATGCACCTGAACATGGATCAATAACTGTTATAAGAACTACCATATCCGTTCCTGAAGTTATTTTCCACATTTTGACGTCTTTATATATGTAATTTCCTGTTGTGCTACGTGTCATATCTTTAATAAATTAGGAAATTTTGGTTTAACATTAATAGCAACATCACACATCAATTTTCAAAACCCTACAGAAAATTTGTAGACACAATTTTTACCACAATTTTGATGTGCCTGACTGCAGGTCGTCAATCAAAGTATACTAAATCGAAATTGTGGTAAAAGTCGTGATCCTAGAAGAAAGAACTCGAATGCAAAATGTCTTCTTCCAAACCCCCAATTTCCACTCCCCCTAGTTGCTCCTAATTCTTCACTTACTCCAACAAAATCCCTCGTTGTCGCCATTGAAGGTGGTTGAAATGCATAGTCGGCTTTGACGCAAATAAGGTTGAGCAATGATGGAAACTTCATCGGAGAGACCAAAGAGAGAAATGAATTAGATAAAATTGGAGGTGGTGTAATTCTAATTCATGCTACATACAACCAATTGTCGCCATGTTACATAAAAATTATATATTTTTTCTATTTTTGTTCAATCAGATTGTTGTAATTTTCTCAAACTGGCCAGTTGACCAAAAATCCTAATTTTTTTATTTAAAAAAAAAAAAAATCACAGCCCATTTGTTCACCGATCCATCTGGTTGAAATAATTTATATAATTTTGAGAGACAATGTTTTAGATATAGTTATTTTAAATTGCATATTAGATTTCCTAATTAAGACTAAACTTAAAAAAAAGAAAACAAAACAACAACAACATAAACCGGGTGAGGTTAACTAAACGTGCTTGCCAGTTGCCACTTCCCTAGAAAATAATGTTAAGGGTACATCTAAAAGCTGTACCTTGCACCAGTGACTGTCAAACACCATTGTTTTTTTTCCCAAGTTGAGAACAAAGAAAGCTTTATTTATTTATAGGCTTGAGTTTGAATAATGTGACCTAATTCAGCACCATCTTCATATTTAATGAAATATACAAAGAAAAAAGAAATGTATTCCCTTATGGTTTCTTGTACAAATAATAAGTTAAATGATTGACTCTAAACTGATTTAGAATTATCTTCTTTTAACCCACTAAGTCATGTAACTTATTTAAATAATACACAAGGATATTCTTATAAATTAAAACGTAATTAATGAGTTGAAAAAATAATTCCAAACTATTTTAAAACTAAACCTTGTCCTAAAATTAATATTATTGGGACACTGTTAATTAAAGATAAATAGAGCTAACACAAGGTGAGACAAATTGAATAAGATAAATTTTTTTAGACTAAAATTTGTGGTTTCCAAATTGATGTTATCCAACAATTGCAAAAAGACACCTAACTCGACAGTCGGCACAACTTGGACGAAAAGATGAGGGCAAATTATTGATTATTGGACCAATTTGGAAGAAAATCACACTTCAGGCACAGTAGGGATTTTTTTTTCTTTTTATGAATTAGGGAATTTCTTAACACTACAACAAAAAATGTCTATTACATCAAGTGTTAATACAACAAAATATGTATATAGTAGTTTTAGACAAAATATTGTATCTACAAGTTAAAATGGTTGCAATAGTAACTTAAAAGTGTTAAATTATTACATCAACAATAATAAGTTGTAATAGCTTTATAATTTTCAGCTGCAATAGAAACTTTAATATTTTAGGAAAAATTGTTGCAATAACTTAAAATAAAAGAATCGTTGCAATAAATTGATATCAATTGTTTTTGCAATCTCGGAAATTCCATGTTCTATTATCTATATAAAGGAAATTAGTACTATTATTATGCAAGATTAAGCAAGAATTGCATTCAAGAAACTATCTATATATAAAGATTGGTACGACAGAAAGCTAATATTTACAACTCTTTGTGGTTGACTGATAGCGTTACCAATGTAATATGTAACCACTCCAGCAATGACATTTATGAAGAACATCAGAATCCAAGAGCTGTAATTCTGACGAACCCAAGAAAAAAAATTGGATAGTACAAAGGGTGAGGGTGGTGGTATAAATAAAAGGAATTAGTAAACTAGACATGAGTGCGAAAAATGGAGAAGTTCATGCAATTATATGAACTATGTGAATAAATTGGAGCATCCTAAATAAATTAGATTTTAGTATCGAAACTTGATAAATTAATTAACATACAATTATATACAGAAGTCCACTTCCTTAACTTAAATATTCTTTTATTTAAGCACAAATGATCTCTATTTAAATTAATATATCCAGCAATTTTTTTTTTTTTTTTTGTGATTTTTTATTCCCCCACTAAATATTACACAATTATATGACATGATTTTCATAAGCAAGGTGCGAATTACAAATGCATCCAATAATTCAAGGTGGATAGGTGCCCATCAATCTATTATTTTAGAAATTGAATATATATATGTGCGCACCCAAACCTCGGTTAATGGATGGATTGCTTTGTTGGGCTCACAATTTATTTGTTGTAGTGGGCATATGGATATCCTACAATGGTAAGCTCCTAAGGGCGAAAATCCTCATTGGGAATACACCTTGTTGAACCCTCCGAGTAGTCTTACTTTTAGTCTTTCTCTTACTCTCTCTCACTCTCTAGTTTTTCTTCCTCTAGTGTCTAACCCCTCTCTCTCCTTCTCTTTCCTTATTTATAGCCTTCCTTTAGTGGATCAACAATGATTGATTCTAACATTTTTTGTGTGGGTGGGGCCCTTTAGGATTATTCCTGACAGATGGGGGCCCCACTTTGGAAATAAGGACCTTAACCTTTGGGACTTGCAACAAACGCCGGATATTGCTCGGTGGTGATATCTCCCAAAGCACTACTGAGTACCCCGAAAGGGGTCCCGAGCAGTGTTGGATACCGAGAACTAAACAGTCATTGGCCCATTTGCCAAGCACCAATGGTTGGGCCCACCGGGGATCTATTGTCCAACCTATAGCCCCTGGGCCTTCCAATAATGGGTTGATAACCATACAATATATATATATATAAATATATATATATATTGTAACTAATTTTAGCATTGTTACATCACTTAATATTTTTTTATTGGTTGTGAATTTTAACAAATCCATCCCATTAAATTATATTATCTTTGTATATTCTCCATGGGGTTTAGTTTACCTCTAATACTTTTTTAATTGGACATGTCCTTTTGTTTTAAATATACAATGGCAAGTGGTAGTGGGTTTTAATTCTCACATTTTATTTAGTTAGTGGATGATGTAACAGTCTTTCATTAAAACAAAAGAAGATTCCTCTTAAAAAAGTACTGGACATAAACCAAACATTTCTCCATATTTGCAAAATGTTAAGGTAATTAAAAATAAATAATCATGTCATCAATCAATTGTTTAAATTCTAGTTTATGTAGTTTAAAACAATACATAAAAGATAAGTTTATGGATCAAATGCTATATAAATCCAATTAGTACAAAAATTAGCATGCATATTAAGAACAAATAAAACATGTAATCTAACGGTAAGATTTTCAAATATGAATTGAATAAAAACGATAGGACTTTATATAAATGAATTATGAGTATATGAGTATGTGTATATATATATATATCTCTATATATTAATTAGGGTGGCGTTATGTTCGAGGTAGGGGATTCAAATGAGCCCACTGCTTTGTCAAATTGGGGGGGCGTTATGTTCGAGGTAGAGGATTCAAATGAACCCCCTGCTTTGTCAAATATATATATATATATATATATATACATAATTTTTTTTAACTTTTGTTTTGATCCCCTAAAAAATTTTTAAACACCTTGACCCTAAATTTTATTTAAACCCAACTAAACTAAATTTGAATCTGATAATTTTAATGCTACTTTCACAATATTTTTCACAATAAATATTATATGGCAGGTTGTAACTGGTTTTTATTTGGACCTACAATTAATATATTTTTTTTACCTATTATTAACAACTTGCCACCTAGATTTGTTATAAAAATTTTGTGAAAGTATTGTGTATTGAATTTTATTTTAAAAAAATGTTTCAAATTTTTGCTCTTTCGTTAATATAAATAAATAAATAAACTTTTTTCCAGAACTCTGGCTTACTTTACTGTTGAGAACAAAATGAAGTTGCTTTTTCCTGCACTTTTTTTTCTTTATAAGCAAAAAATTACATTACTGTTACAACCAATAGATCTCTATCTACATATGTGATTCTTTGCCATTCTCCTTGTCTCTCTTTCTCTCTTCTATATTTTCTTAGTTTTTCTCTTTATTTGATCAAATAGTTTGATAAATACTATATAGATTTCCAAGTCCAATAAGTCTTTTAGTACTTGCGCAAATTCTAAGAGAGCGACAACGTATATTATTAAAAAGCCATACACTTCAAAAGCAAAAACCTATATTAGTTACTATATTTTTTTTTCTTAGTTTCACATTTAATTCTAGTCCTACTCGTAGGTGTGTTACTATTTTTCTTTATCATATATTTTTATTTAATTGATAATATATATAATAAGTTATTATTAATTTGACAAATATGAATGATTAATTATTTAATTATATTTGTTGTCAAACCGATCTTTAAACTATCAATAACTTTTTTTCTCAGTCAAAAAATAAAAATTAATAACCTTTTTTCTTAGCCAAAAAATAAAAATTAATAACTTTTTTAGACTATTGTACACTAAAGTTGTATTGTATATTGAATTGTATTTAGAATACTATTTTAGACTATTGTATATAACATGGAAGTTGTATGAATAAAATAAAAATATATCATTTTATTTTTTACTTAATCCATGATATATATATATATTTTTTTTGGTTAAAAGGAAATCATGATAAATTTTTGGTTCAGTCATTATTAACCTCCCTAGAAAAAAAATCGTAAAGCTGCCATTTTATATATATATATATATATATATATTTTTTTTTTCCACGACTTGATCGCTATGCATGCTTTGATTGAGATGGCGTTTGATAGGATAGGTTGTCTTTGTTTCACCTGAGTACTGTCATATGAATATGTGTTGATAAAGATTGACAAGTGTTTGTTTAATCTTAAACTCCAAGGTCGTTGTTTTTGATAGAATGGACATGGTCCTTTTATATATATTAATTCATAGAAGGGATCGATTTTCGAGAAAGTCATATACATAATACAGTGCATACTAGTTTTTCTGGGGAGGGCCTTTCTAGGGGTGGTATTGGTAAGAGACCAAGCTCACCACTGGAGAAAAAAAAAGCTTTAATTTGAAACTGAAACATTAAAAAAAATTTGCTTTTATTTGTAAAGAACTTTATGCAGGTTAAAGGATCTAAAAGTTGATTTTTTTTTTTCTTAACAAAGAAGGAAATAAAATTAGAAGGATATATAAAGAGTTTTAACTCAAATAGCACCTCTATTTCTTGTAAAAAAAAAAAATTGGAAGTAGTACATCTTTTTCCTATAAAAAATATGTTTAGTGTGGGTTTGGATTTGGCTGAAATCCACGTTTTGCGTTTTGTGTTTTAACTTCTTCTTTTTTCCCTGCAGGCGTTACTGCTTTAGGGGACAACAGCATTGTTGAGCACTGTTCATACACTGTTTAGTACTGTTTACAGATTAAAAAAATATTAAAAATGGGTCCCACGGTACTATTCACACATTTAAAAATTATTTTGCTATAGTATTTTCAGTTTTTAGTTTCAGCAACAATAAATTCAATCCAAACAGACCCAGTCGTGGATTCAAGATCTGTCAACTGAAAGAAAAAAAAAAGGTTTTGAAATTATTTTTTTTGTCAAAACTCAAATAGGAAACTATCACCAGCAAATTATTTTTATGATTTCATTTTTAAAAATTATTGAAGGTTTTTTTTTTCTAAGACAACATGCAGGATTTGTTGTTTGACAAGTCGATGAGTACTATGGGGATAAATAAATAAAATTAATGAGATAAATAACAAGGATATATTCTTCAATTTGAGTTGGGGCACTCCTCCAAAATGGCGTTGACTTAATGATTACTTGGAGCCCAATCTGAACCAGTATTGCAACTTTTAATTGAAGGTGGACGACTGGACAAGCATGACTTTAATTAAAAAAAAAAAAAAAAATCCATAACAAAACAAGTTGGTCGATTATTAACTTGGAATTTCTATTCAAAGTTCAAACACACTGCCAAGCTGTATCAGTATGACCCAATTCTAAGATTCCCAACAAGGTCCCTTTGGTCATCGTTTTAGAGAGAGAGAGAAAGGAAAGTTAAAATGTGCCTATTTTTTGGATTTGAGAAAATGAGAATACAAGTTTAAAACTTTAAATGTATTTGATATTTTATTAGATAATTTTAATTTATTTATTTTGAAATAAAGCTTAATTATTTTTTGATAGATATGAAAAAAAAATTTCAAGCTCAAAAAATCTAGTAGCACAACTTTTGCCACGCACATTGTCATAATTCTCCTACATAGCTGGCTATGACTAGTAAAGAAAAAGTGGTAGGTCTAAGTAAAAGTGTTAAGCAGTTAGCGTTAATCACAGTGGCAAAAGTTATGGTCTTAGAATCACTCTTTCAATTTATATCATCTACTCCATGATAATTGTTCTTTATTCGACAACAAGAATCTTTATCGGCTGAACTAATTAGAACTCATAATAAAGCTGAACTATACTTATATATATTAAGAAATTATATATAACCTCACAAAATTATATAGTATTTTCATAATAATGTTCCGTCCTCTCAAATAATATAAGTAGCTCATGTTAATTATAATTTATGGTGAGAACATTGTTCATGTAAGATAAGGAACGTTAACATCGAGATATTAATTGTATGATTTTTTCTTTGAATTTGTGTGTACAACACGAATCATTGATAAAGGAATCATAAACTCAAAATTAGTCAAAAAGGCTTAACCCAAGCAATCACTCAAGAGAAGAAAGGAATCGTCCATAACAAAACTCGATTGAAAATAAAAAGATCAGATAGCGAAATGAATAGATAAACGCATGTCTCCTTTGTCATTTTATTATCTACACGTAATTGTCCTAGCTAGAAATCAAATTATATTTTCTTCCACACTTGTCTCATAATATTCCCTAGTCCCACCACCTAACATAAATGAAACTTTATAAAATCACACACATTTTAATGAAACAAACTATATATAATATTTTTCTATAAATGATAAATTACCCACACCACTAACTGTCACTTGATTTTCTACATTTTACCAAAAACTATTATATAGATTTTTTGCTTCATTGATATACATGTTGTAATAGCTATTAAAAAAAATAACGGGATATCTATTTTTTTAAAAATATTTTAAGGACTTAAGTATAATTCTCTAAGTACTGTATCTTATATTTCTCAATTAAATTTAACCAGATATTTATGTTATTATAAAAATAATACTTCTTTGGCCAATGTATAAATATTGAATTTAATTAGAGAATCAAAAGTATAAAACCTAATTTTTTTTTAGAGAGTTTTAACCTATGACTTCTGCTCCTGATAATAACTCTTTATCATCAAACCAAGACACCAATCGATTTTTGGTATAGTCGGAGATTGAACCTCATATCTCTTATTCAACCATTAGTCATTATAAAATTTACCAGTTGAACTAATTAAAACTCACAACATCTAAAAAATTGTACCTACATTTTTTAAAATAATTTAATATTTTCCAATAAAAAATATATTAATTACTGGGACATGATATGGAAGGCAACACATGATAATCCCTCTATTATAAACTAATTAATAATTGCAGACTTCTAGGTTATAAGTTGTTGGAAGGTTCCTGTTGATCTCTTCTTCTTTTTTCTTTTTCTTTTTTTGTTCTGTCATTAGTTCCAATCATTATCTGCTGTAACTGTCTCTCATGTTTTTCTTTTTCTTTTTTTCTGTCAAAATTTTTTTAATGCAAAAATGAAAATAGATCGCTCTTCAGGATCTTAATATTCAGACAAAAATAAAATAAAATAAATAAGCACATAACCTTTTTATTTTTAAAAAAATTAGCTCATTGTTTAAAATTTTTTTTGAGAGAGTTTCAATCAATGGCGTCCGCTTCTGATGATAGTTTTTTATCATCAGACCAAGACACTAATCAGTTTTTGGTGTAGGTAGGAATTGAACCCCAAATCTCTTATATAACTATCAGAAGCTTTATCAGTTGAGCTAACTAGAACCTACATTGTTTTAAAATTTTAATTTCTTCGTATGCATGAGAAAAGATAAGAGTAAGTGGTTAATGATAGAGGTTATTTGATACCCAAGCACTTTCCACTTTTAGTTAGTCACAATATAATGTGAGCATTAATTAAGATGGCGCCTGTGAAAGACTAACTTTTTTTTTTTTTGATACATTTCTTTGAAAGACTTTAAGAACGTTAAAAAGTAGTAACTTTTTTCTTTTTGACCAATTGAAGGCCGACTTAATTAGAAAATGTGTGGTAGAGTATATTTCAGCTTCTCCTCTACCAATATATGTTGAACATTTCCAAAATAATACTAATAATAATAATATATTAATAATAATTTCTTTTGTGGGTTTCAGTTAGCTCAATTGGTAAAGTTTTTAATAGTTGTATAAAATATTTGAGATTCAATCTCTGTCTACACTAAAAACTGATTAGTATCTTGATCTGATAATAAAGAGCTATCATCAAGAGCGGACGTTATAGACTAAAAAAAAAAAAAATTTATTTTTATTTCCTAATTACTAATGTATTACTATGATTGTTTTTTTGATAGTTTTTTATATTTAGACATGGCTTGTGTCCAGTGCATTAGTGCACCGGAAATGTACTTAAAATTGGGCATGTGTCTGCAATTAATACACTAGACACAATTCGAGTATTTTATATTTAGTATTAAAACTTTCCTAAAATAGTTTATTAATTGAATTTTTTTAGAATAATCAAATTTATATATAAGGCACTATTCTTTCATAAACTATCTCAACTTAAAGTTATGTCAATGAACTATTTATTCAACATGGGATTTGAGTCTTGTGAAACCCTATCACTTTGCACAAACCGTTGACTTATAGCCGGAATTTACAATACATAAATCAATTAATAATTCAATACCTACAGCAAGCAATGCACTTTGCACCGAAATGTCTTTCCTTCGACAAAAGACTGAGAGAAGGATAAAGAATAAAGATCACAGCCAAAGTGGCTGCTCAAACGTTTTTCAAACACTAAGTTTATACATATCACAAACATAATAATTGGTCTTATCTTCTATGCTGATGGCTTGAATAAGACATGCAACTTTCTTCTCCTTTCCTCCTCATAAAGTCATAATTACTTAACAAAAAAACAAAATTATAAATGTCGCATTACATAATATATATTTTTTAAATGATTAATAGTCATAGTATATATTTCTTTTTGGTTGAGAAAATTAATAGTCATAATCAGATGCATTTTATGGGCCTCTAAATTATTCATATAGGATTATAAGATGAAATGCTTGCATCCACACATTGTCATAACCAATATTTCTAATACAGTAACAGTATTATTTTTTTGTGTGTTGTGGAAAACAACTACATAGATATTATTTATAATTCTTAGTAATGTTATTTCAATCACAACAAATTATATTAATAATTATAAAAAAGCTATAAAAACATTCTTATCTTAATATTATTCTAATATATATATACATATATATATATATATATATATATTTATATACATATATATATATATATTTATATAATGGACATATTAAAACATTACTAATGTGTCAAAATTCTTATAATTCAGTTGGTTGATATATCTCATTATATTTCTGACAGAGATATATCTAATAATCTTTTCCTAAAACTTTCATATCAGTTTATACAAAAAATTCTATCTAATTTAGTATAAGATTTTTTTTTTAAATTTTAATTTTACGTACTCACTTTTCAAAATGCTTAAGACTCAACATTAAATTATCTATTTTACATTACATTTCATTAAAATACCAGTTTTTCTTGATTTTTAAAATTGTTTCTCTTTCTTCACATACAACAACCACTATTCACACTTTTCCTTCATCCTAGTGATACCTAAATAAAGAATAAAAAAACTAAATACAAAACGAATAATATCAATATAAATTTACAGAATTATTATAGTAACTATATATCTTTACATAATTTGCATTACTTAATACGGATAAATTTTGAATTTAATTGGTTAAAACGTGGCCATTTTTTTATTGTACAAAATAAAATAAACTACAAGACATGTAAATATCAATGATTGATGGTCATGAATTTGTCACAAAATGGAAAGTTCTCAATCTTACCAAGCTAAATAATAAAATAAGTTAAATAGTAAAATAAACTGATAAATTTTATCATGCCAAACGCGCATATAGTCAAATACTGATGAATCTGTCAACTTGCTGAGGTGAATGAATAGAGCCAGTAAGCCACCTAAATAAAAATGGGTTTTCGAAGAGAAATTGTTTAGTCCGGCCGGGCTGGGTAGACTCAACATTAATCCACATGGATCGGTCAGGCAGGCCAATATATTGATCAAAATTGTCTGGTTCTGACTTGTCTGCTTCTGTTTACGAGTCTATGACAGAGAATTCTTGACTGGACAGAATCAAATTCAACAACAAAACCTTCATGTCTAGGTCACATCATCTTAATTAATTAATTTGCATTGAATTTTCCAAAGCCGTTGCTCAACCTCACAAAATCTTTACATATTAAAAATGTCGTGGTTGACCCAAATTAAAATTTTAGTTTATTCTATTATTTAGTTATATTTGTTATTATTTATGAATTTTATTATATTTTTAGATACTATTTATAGAGTCTTTTGGGTTAATATTGTAAAATCTAAAATTAATTTGCGTTATTGGAACTGTTGGAAGTTATTTGGCAGATTGAGGAGAGAGACTGAATTTCGGCATCACCATTGCCGAAATTCAACCAAAAAGTAGGAGAGAGAAGAATCAAATGGAGGAAAGAGAAAATGTTGAATTTTGGCAACGTGGATGCCGAAATTCCACTGCCCCTATTCATCCAATTTCGGCATCACCATTATGAGTAAAAAAAAGTTTCATGTCCACAATATTTTCACAATAAATCACATGTAATTAGTTATTATTAGTTCAAAAAAATTTGTGACAACTAATTGTGGCAATGGCATTGCCGAAATAGGAAAAAAAAAAATTTGTGGCAAACTAATTTTGACAATACCATTTCCGAAATAGGGAGAAAAATAAAAGTGACAAACTAATTAAGGCAATTGCATTACTGAAATAGGGAGAAAAAAAATTTGTGACAACCAAATTGTGGCAATACTATTGCCGAAATAGGGGAATAAAAAAAATTTTAGCAATTGTGGCAATGGGATTGCCGAAAATGTGAGGGAAAAAAAATTGTGGCAATGAGATTGCCGAAAATATGAGGAAAAAAAAAAAAGAGAAAATGATTACTTGCTATTGCCGAAAATGTAAAAAAAAAAAAAAAAAAAAAAAAAATAATAATGGGGATTACGGCAATGCTATTGCCGTAATCCTCTCTTCTTCTTTTTTTTTTTTTTTTTTTATCACATTTTCGTCAATATAATTTCCGAAATAGGGAAACAAAATTTTTCCCCTATTTCGGCAATTCCATTGCCACAATCCTTCTCTCTTTTTTTTTTTTTTTTTTTTTCTCACATTTTCGGCAATGCGTCATAATTTTTTTTTTCCCTCGCATTTTCGGCAATGGCATTACCGAAATAGGGAAGTTTCCCTACCTATTTCGGCAATCCCATTGGCACAATTGCTTAATTTTTTTTTTTATTCCCTTATTTCGGCAATAGTATTGCCACAATTTGGTTGTAACAAATTTTTTTTTCTCCCTATTTCGGTAATGCAATTGCCTTAATTAGTTTGTCACTTTTATTTTTCTCCCTATTTCAGAAATGGTATTGTCACAATTAGTTTGCCACAAATTTTTTTTTTCCTATTTCAGCAATGCCATTGCCACAATTAGTTGTCACAAATTTTTTTGAACTAATAATAACTAATTACATGTGATTTATTGTGAAAATATTGTGGACATGAAACTTTTTTTTTACTCATAATGGTGATGCCGAAATTGGCTGAATAGGGGCAGTGGAATTTCGGCATCCACGTTGCCGAAATTCAACATTTTCTCTTTCCTCCCTTTGATTCTTCTCTCTCCTACTTTTTGGTTGAATTTCGGCAATGGTGATGCCGAAATTCAGTCTCTCTCCTCAATCTGCCAAATAACTTCCAACAGTTCCTATAACGCAAATTAATTTTAGATTTTGCAATATTAACCCAAAAGACTCCTATTTATAAGTTTTATTGTACTATTTCAATTAACTTTTATTTTTATTTATAATACTTTCAATTTTTTTTTTCAATTTTAACAAAATAAGCAGATCTTAAACCGATCTAAATAGACTTTAAATTCATTTATAAATAATTTGTATTCCATATTTATAGATAAAACTATAATTTTGTGGTCCGATTCATCCCGTATAAATTAGTATTTATTTCTAGTACCTCTCGAAGGGTGTCCAACATTTTTTTTTTCTTTTGCTTTCTTTTCTAAGATGCTGTATTATTTTGTTAACATATCTTTGGCTTTTGGGGAAATTTTTTAAGAAAGTGATGTTATTTTTTTTTGAGGGAATTAAGAAAGTGATGTTAGTAGACAATGTCATCAATCATAAAAGTAATGGAAAATATCAAAATGCTAAAAATTTTGATAATGCTAAATCTATTACAAATTTTACTATAAAAAGTTTATAATATGATGTGGTAATGAATGTGATATCAAAAATTTTTTAAAATGAAAAAAAAAATTTTTGATTTTTTTTTTACAATTTTTTATATTTTCCCTAAAAGTGATATCAATTTAAAAAATAAAAAATAAAAAATACCTTAAGAGGACCAGTTAACCGGACCCTAAAAACTATAGTAGTTAGTCTTAAGGTTTTTCTATTGTAAAAAAAAAAAAAAACCCTCTTTAAATTATCCATATTAGGCCACCATGCTATGGTGCATATGAAGTTATGATTAGATTAGTCATTTTTTTGAGAAATAATTACAACATGTTGCTAATCCCGTAATTCAAACCCTATCTATATATGGAGAATGAATTAATGAATATTTCTATTACATTGTTGCTAACGGAAACGGTGATCCCAAAGAGGTGAGGATTGTCGAATCTAGACATGTACAATTTGACTTGGAAAAACCAATGAAGTAAAGGAAGAGGCAAGCACAAAAATTTAGAAAATTGACTTTGATGAAGGCTTTTGGATATCCACGAAGAAATCTTTTTATTAATTAATTTTGGCTTTACAAAGCTCAAACGGAGGAAACATTGGCTGTGTCTACCATGCACAACTTTGATAATTGGCAACACGCCAACACATGATATATGTGTTTGCATGATCTTTATATTATTCAACTTTCTTAATTCAATAAGACATCCTAACATGTCCAACTTCTAGAATAAGAACAAGAAGAAGAAGAAGAAGAATCATCCTTGCTTAGCCGCCAAGATTTTATCCAACCTCATAAAAGTAAACCCATTAGAATATTATCATAAGATTTTTCTTGAGGATGACAAAATTAAGAACAAGTTTGGTAGAAGAAATTAAAATCATCGGAGGCCCACAAATGGCAATAAGACATCCTAACATGTCCAACTTCTAGAATCAGAACAAGAAGAAGAAGAAGAATCATCCTTGCTTAGCCGCCAAGTTTTTATCTAACCTCATAAAAGTAAACCCATTAGAATATTATCATAAGATTTTTCTTGAGGATGACAAAATTAAGAACAAGTTTGGTAGAAGAAATTAAAATCATCGGAGGCCCACAAATGGCAATTAATGGTCATCATATTTGTTCTTACTTGTTTGTATACCATTTGTGTCATTGTCATGCTGGATTTCTCTTATGGATAAATGAACTCTTCAACCCTTGTTATCGACCTAATTTTTGTTTAATAATTTTAATCCATATACTAGGTACCTGTGGCCTTTGGATGAGCTCAAAAAAAACTTAGTAACATATATAAATGGTGTTAGGTATCATACCCATAGAAAACGCATTGATCACTCACTTTAGTCAATTAGTGGGGTCTCTATGTTTGGGTCATCTCTAGCTTTACATCCTATAGACCTTGTCAAGCCATAACTCAAATGTAGAATCTCTTTCGAAACGTGTAAATTGGGCACAACATTTTGTAGATCACACATTTATGAGAATTGCTCAAGTCATGGCTACCCAGTCTCGTGGAAAATGACCAATATGAAGAATCGTCATCAGTCAACATAAGGGCCATGGTGAAGCATCGAGAGGCAAGACTTAAGACTTAAGACTTAAGACTTAAGGGATTTCCAAGAAGTGCTTGTGGCTAAGAACTTCCGGAATGATGGAATTGGAAGAAAATGTGGCCAAAGGCCGAAATGACATAGACTTGGTTATCTTCACTCAAAGGGCAAAGACTAGAAATATAAAAGAGAAAAAGACTGGTGGAACTTTTTAGCTTCTTGGAAACTACCCTAGGCGTTCTGTCCGGGGCAGAGAATAAGAATAACTATGAATGAGGAAAAGTTATTTACAAATAAACGAAAGAAAATTTGGCCGAGATGAGGTGGCCTTTAAAGGGAATAAGAGAAGTGTGCGGGTGGGAAGCGCAGATCTGCATTCCTTTTTTTTTTTTTTTTTTTTTTTTTTTTTTTTTTTTTTTTTTTTTAGCCGAAAAGTTTGACTTTTCAACTTATTTTCAGCCACATGTGGATTTGTGTACTGTTTATGGACCCACAAATTTCACTTTTTAGTAATTTTTTCATTAAAAATGGATCATACGATACTATTTATATATTTAAAAATTATTTTGCTACAGTATTTTTCAGTTTTTAGTTTTTAGTTTTCAGTTTTCAGCTGTATCCAAACTTATGGTGGATGAAGATATACCAATTTTCTGTCTTATTTGAAAGATGGATACTTAGATATCATATTTTAAGTGCAATATATTAAGTTCTCTCTTTTAAGATCAGGGGAAGGGAATTCAAGTTTATCTGCTCTAATTCCTTCACTCGTACCCCCAAATATTGTAGTATTTCATGTTGTTAGTGTCTAATAAAATGGTGTTGTCCTTTTAGTTTTGCTAGATGAGATTCATTTGTTTTTTTATAAGTCAATGCAATCAGTATTTGAATTTAATTTCCTTCTCAAAAAAAAAAAAAGTACTTGAATTTAATTTGAAAACATAATTTACTACACCTAAGTTTTAATCATATGAAAATTAGATTATGTTCGGTAACAGTTTTTGTTTTCTATTTTCAAAAACTTGTTTTTAGGAATATAAAGAAAAAATAATTTTTTGTATTTTTGAAATCAAAAATATGTTTGGTTAGCTGAAATTAAAAAGATCGTTTTTTGAAGAAAAAAATTAAAAAAAATACTAAAATATGTTGTTACTAGGATTTGAACTCTAATGCTAACTCATTAAATGAAACAGGTTCATTAAATTAAATGTGTGTTTTTATTGACTTTTGAAAATTAGAAACTAAAAACAATCTTTTGCATGTTTTTAGTTTCCTTTACAAATTAAGTTTTGAGAATAGTTTTTGTTTTCTGTTCATTTTGGGTTGTCAAACAAATTTTTTAGTCTAAAAAAAAAATAATTGTTTTTGGAAACAGAAAATAAGGAGAAAAAACAGTTACCAAACATATTCATAGTCTCTCACCTTTATTTGCTAGGAAAAAAAAAGGAAAGAAATAAATAGTGATCATTTACAGTAATTTACTCCTATAACCTTATTATATAAGAAAAAAAAAAATTTAACATTAGTTTTCAAAGGAAAGGTAAAATAGTGATTGTCTTCCCTCTCATATTTTCCTACCACTCTTCTTTTGGATTTTGGAGGAAATAAAATTTGTAACCTAAGAAAAAATGGGTAGTTATAGAATACTCTAAGAGTATAATAATTGTGTACTCACTCCTCTCTCACGTTTTACTAATTAAATTCATGATGGGATTCACTATTATATGAGAATGAGTACTTATTGAAATTGCGGAGTACTCTATAATTTTTCAATAAGAAATCAACTCACTCAATTTTTCATCCCCTCTTTTCTCACTTACTAAATTGGAGAAGATAATCTCTCTCTCTCTCTTAAAACTACTCCTACCAAACACATATTACAAAGGATAAATCAAAAAACAAGAATGATGGAATGCAAAAGATTTCCTCTCTTGATACATTTTCAACACTTCTATTGAAATGAAGTTGCATAAATTGAATTTAAACAACAACCATTGCCTCCTTCACTCACATATCAATGTCATCATATGGACTAGGAAAATTTTAGTGAAAGAGTTGGTTGGAACTACTCGTTACTGCAATTAAAGTGCCTTTGACATTTGTCGCACTCTAGTCTCTACTCTCAAGCACTCAAGAATCTAGATACCTGCTCATTTGTGTGTGATTTGAAATATGCATAATGCTATTGGTCCTTCTCTTAGATGGCAATTCTTCCATTATCATGTATGCACGTCATACTTGGCCAATAAATGTGTTGAATTTCGTATTATAATGGCCATCAAAGAAATTGACAAATCAAGTCTTGGCCAGCTTCGAATTTTGGAGTATACAGTTTTTTTCAATCATTGTGTTTGTTAGAAAGTCCCTACTGTTAGTAGGAACATGAATTGGGCTGCTCAGGACTTGGACCTCCTGTTATAATAGAGATTGGGCCCATATTCTCTTGGACCTGCCTGTTTGTCCCCTTTTTTTTAATGGCTAAGTGATTTTGGCCCAACTCATATATATACACACAAAGAGAGAAAAAGAAGATGTAAATTACACCAATCTCCCTTCAACTTTATCGAAATGACACTCTCTCATCTAAGGTTGTTATAAATGAAATAGATAAATACACATCCTTTTATGCGTTTACTTACCTAATCAAAATATTCGATTTTTGAACAAATAAACTTTTTTACTTATTTTTACAAACTTCAAGGGGAAAGTGTCATTTAGTCCAAAGTTGTTGGATATGAGTTTTTTTTTTTATTTTTTTATTTTTTTTATATAAAAAAAAGATATAAAATATTCTGTTATGAAAGTTAGGCATGAATTTATCTGTCATATTTATAAATCTCAAATGAAGGAAGTTAATTATGCAAATGTTTAGGAGAGGTGTACATATCTCAAGGGAAGTTAGGCTCATTATGTACGTATGAACAATAGGGCCTTTTGGGCTGTTAAGACTATCACAACACCTGAACCTCACATATAATCACTCCATATTTTATAAGATATTACCCTGAAATCCAAAGATGCATAGCCTTAAATGGCCTTTGATCTCTAGATCAAATATTTGGTTATCAAAGATATCTTGGCAAAACTATAAAAAATATTTTCTATTCTAAATACGTAGAGTAGTATCTCCCAAGTATCAACATGAAATCAATGTTGGTGGGGGACAAAGATAAGCGAAGCATAGCAAAATTTGCTTTGCTCGACACCAAATCAAGACCTACTCTACTTGACATATTGAGCCTAGTGTTTAGTTTATCAAAGGTAAAACCGAATAAATCACCTGAGGGTTTCAGTTATAAAACCACAGGCTACCTACTCAACAAACAAATAAAATAACACCCAAGTGTTGACCACTATAATACTACATTCTTCAAAACTTTACTTTTTCCATATATACTACTATAATTTTGTTCAACTTATTTTTTAAGCGTCACAAAATATAAACCATACCAAACCAATTGGGCTTTAAACTTACTAAAGTTCCAATTGGAGCCTGGCTTGGCTTCCAGTCAGTTTTGCACAAGCTTAGGTTTGGGCTCAAAGATTTGACAAAGCCCAGTTAACCCAGAAATAATTGGCCTTATTTAAACAAACATTAGGTGAGGCTTGTAGTTTCTTGTGAGGACAGAATAGCCCAAATTAAATGCCATGGCATGTCCTCTCAAGTCTCAAGTCTCAATCTCAAAATCTCCTCCCTTAAAAATGGTCATGAACTTATGATCCATCATCTAAGGTTTGAAGTTTGAACCATTATAAATGGGCTAGAGATTTCTGGGATTAAGGGCTTCGATAAGTTTCTTCCACATGCCTCTAGCAAAGTAGCAATGATATTTAAGGTTCAGCGTAAAATGTATTTTGTCAAGAACTTTGGGTGCAATCACATTGTGCTTGTCACATTTTTAATTCATATAATAAATAGACTAAAATACAAATATTTACATCCTCTAAATTTGATGTTACTACAGAACCTTACAATTTACATCTTCCACTATAACAACAATATCAATATAGCCCTTCTATTAACGTTCGTTAACGCACGCAAAAATGACATTTTCAATAGAAAAATAGAAGAACGTCAATTTTAGACAGATTGATTAAGAGCGAAAATGTGACAAACCATGATGGATGGAGCACTTGAACATCAACTAATAATCAAGGGTATAGAGCAACTGCATCAGATTGTGCATAATCTTGCAAAATATAAAAAGTAGTCCATTTTATACATTTTGAGTAAAAAACACCCACATCAGTGGGTGTAGCTCGTGTACTTAATATTTTAGTATTTTTGGGTAGTGTTGGGTTTGTGAGAGAGAGGGGTAGTGAGTGAGGAAATAATAAAAAATTGTAAAAAAATGAATATTTTATTAAATAGAATAGATGACTGATGTGGGTGTTTTGTAAAAATAGACGTGAAAAATAGAAAAAAGTTTTTTTTTTTTTTTTCTTTGGTGCAAAATAGACAAAAAATTTGCATGACTTGGGCATTAGACCTCTATGATTGGGCCCATATTCTCTTGGACCTGCCTGTTTGTCCCCTTTTTTTTAATGGCTGAGATGATTTTGGCCCAAGTCATGTATGTTATATGGGTTGGTTTATTCCCTTCTTTTATTAATGAGTTTTGATTTACAGGGCATTAGTTTTAAACTTTAGCTTTAAACTTTTATATACAAGTTTAGCTTTTTTCGTCTTTTTTAACTTTTTCAAAATTTTTCAAGGTACAAATATACTTTAACACACTTTCAGTAAAATGTTTTCAACAAAAAACTAGATAAGCTATTCCAAACGAACCCTAAATTACACCTATCTCTCTTAAGATTTATTGAAAGACACTCTCTCATTTAAGGTTTTTATAAATGAAATAGATAAATCTATATCCTTTCATGTATTAACTGAGCTAACCAAATATTATATTTTTTAATAAAAAAATATTCTTACTTATTTTTACAAACTTCAAGGAGAAAGTGTCGTTTCGTCCATATTTGTTGAATATGATTTTTTTTTTATTAAATTGTAAAATATGATGTTATGAAAATTAGGCATGGACTAATTTGTTGTAATTATAGAAACCTCAAGGGGAGGAAGTTAATTATACAAACGTTTAGGAGGGGTGTCATTTTGATATATCTCAAGAAAGGTATCAAGAGAAGTTGGGCTCACTATGTATGAGCTTCTATTTAAGATGTCTAAATTTAGGAAAAATTGTCTTATAAAGTGACTTTATATAATCATTTCATCACAACACATGAGCCTTACATGCTATGAGTCACTCCATATTCTATAATATTACCTTGAAATCCAAATGGCAAAGATACATGATCTTAACAGCCTTTGATCTTTAGATCAAATATTTAGTTATCAAGATACCTTGGCAAAACTAGAAACAATATTTTTATTCTAAATACGTAGCCCATGTATCAACATAAAATCAATGTTGGTGAGTCATAGGGATAAGCTAAGCATAGCAAAATTTGCTTTACTCGGCAGCAAATCAAGACTTAACATGGGTTGAACTAGTAACGTACAACATTTAGACGACGTATCAACTGTTACAAACCATATAACCCCATCAACATAACTCATGTATGGAAATGGACCAAAAGAAAATAGGCTGCCCTTAGGACATTTGTTTATTTGTTTTTTTTTTTTTAGGTATTTCTTTAGGATATTTCTTAGGGGTGTCAATGTTCGACCCAATTCGCGAACACAACACGAATCCGACACGTGTTTTTTCGGGTTAGGGTTGGGCTTTAATGAGTTTGGGTCATAAACAAGTCGACCCGAAAGCAATATGATAAGAAATGTGTTATAAGCGGGTCAACCCGCATAACCCACAATAGACACGTTTGACACGTCAATTTATTTGTGTCAACTCAAAATGACCCACTTAATACAACCCGTTTAACTCGTATAACAAATAAATATTTATTTTATTTTAGATTTGTCAAATACATTTTATATTCAACATATATTTTAAATTTAAAAAGAAAAGTGAGTAATTACAAAAATTTACAAGGGATATAATTGGAAATTGAAACTTTACAGATTCTAGATCTACTGATACTTTTTTTTTTTGGGCATAGAACTTGCACAAATGAAATTGGATGAGCTTGTGGAAGATGTTATGAATTTGGACATAAACGAAGAATCTATGGATGATAATCGTGGTCATAGTTAGGATTAGTCTACTGTTTGCTCAAATTCTTTCAATATTGATACTTAACATTTGGTGAGTTTCAAGAATATTATATTTTTGTTGAACTATGTTATTTTATTTTTGTTAAACTTTGTTATTTTGAATTTGAGTTGAAGTGTATGCACTTCTTTTAAAGTGTAAAAAACTTATTTCTAGATGAATATTATATTTTTGTTAAACTATATTATTTTCAATGTGGATTGAAGGCTTGAAGTGTATGCACTATTTTTTGGGATGTAAAAAAAATTATTTCTAGATGAATATTATAGTTAATATTATGCAGGTTGAAATGGATCGTGTTACATTCGTGTCAACCCAACACAAATCGTCTATTAAACGTTTCAAATGGGTTGAGTCAGGTTAACCTACCCTATTAATAAGTCAGGTTAAGGTTGAATGATCATGACATGATTATTAAATGGGTCGGATTAGGATTGAGTCATTTAGTCGAATACCCTTACCTCGACATGACACGAACCCGACACGCTAACCCGAATTGACACCCCTAATATTTCTTAATGGACCATTTTGAGAAAGTTTTAATACCATGTTCAAGAGAAATATTGTAAAAAAAATCATTTTTTTTTTCTTTTTTACCATAAAATTTTCTAAAAATATTTCCTAAACCAATAAGTATTCGTTAACTTTTTCCCCAAAAAGTAAAAAGCACTACAACCTTAAAAGGAGGTGAGCATGAAGTAAAAATGTATACATTTTCTGAGTATAACCCATTTATCCACTAAAAGAAAGAAGGAAATCTGACTTAAACATCAAACCGTTGGTGGCCAAAGACCTTACCAATGTTTTAGACTTTCTTCCTTTATTTCTTGCATTAGACTAATTTGGTCTCGATATCAAGACCTAAATATTTGTGGAATAAAAAAAAAAAAGCGTTGTTGTTGCTGAACCTAATCTTTATGGGGTTGAACAGGAACTCAATATTGGCTTCGGCTATTTTGAGAAAGAATTAAACTATACCAAACCAATTGGGCTTTAAACTGATTGAAGTTCCATTGGTGTCAGGCCTGGCTTCCAGTTTGTTTTGCACAAGCTTAGGTTTGGGCTAAAAACTTTGACACAGACCAGTTAACACAAAATTAATTGAGCTTATTTAAATGAACATCGGGTGAAGCTTGAAGTTTCTTGTAACAGGCCAGAATAGCCCAAATTAAATGCCATAGCATGTCCTCTCAATCTCAAAATCTCCTCCCTTAAAAAAGGTCTTGAACTTATGATCCATCATCTAAGGTTTTGAAGTTTGAAACCATTATAAATGGGCTAGATATTTATATGGGATTAAAGGCTTCGATAACTCTGTTCCACATGCCTCCAGCAAAGTAGCAATGATTATATATATATAATATAAGGTTCAACGTAACATGTTTTTTGTCAACAACTTTGGGTGCAATCACATTGTGCTTATCACTTTTTTAATTCATTATAATAAATAAATAGACTAAAAATACTACTTACATCATTTAAATTTGATGTTACTTCTAAATCAGTCCCGTAACTTTAAAAACCTTAGAATTTAAAAATGTGACAAACCATGATTGATGGAGCACTTAAACATCAACTAATAGTCAAGGGTATAAGTTGCAAATTTTGAAGATCATGATGGATGTAGCACTTTGACATCGATATTGCAAGTATTGAAATACAAGGGACCGATTTAGAAGTAACCTCAAACTATTTTGCTTTCGGTAGTTATTTCATCTTCTCATTACCTAAGACTAAGAGACAGAATTGCCTAAAAAACATGACAGTCTAATAAGCAAAAGAGTTAGCCCAGTGGACATCTTGCTTGTCTAATGTCAAAATATGGGGGGAAAATGGTCTGGAATAACACCATTTGTATGAGCTGAAGCAAATAAGAAACAGGCAGTATTCAAGAACACTAGAAAGAAAAGGTACAAATCGAACAGTCATATAGATAAGCTGTGCATGAAAATACAAAATCAAAAGGGTTATAAACAAACAAATGAACTCCACATGGTCAAGTCCAAATAGTTTGGAACAAGACTATTTTGTTGAATCATGCTGAAGCAAGGTCCTTAAATCTGAAATAAAGCCATAGGATTCATATTGAAACTCAAGACAGTGAAGTAATAAACTATGTGATCACTGGTTCATTGGGCTCAAGAATAAAAGAGATGCTTTGTATTTGTTTAATTAATTTCATTATATTAACACGTGCTTTGCAGAGGCATTGATTTTAAGGGCATTTAAGCAGACCGGCAATAGACAAAAAATGAAAATTTAAACATATCGATAATGGGACTAACGGAAGGAGAAGAGAAAAAAAGGGGTGCAACAAGCTAAAAACCAAACATTGAAAATGCCACTGCCATGCTTACTAAAGGAACAGATATGTTGTCATCTACTACCTCCGTCGTTGGAAGGGACTCCACCACAGTTGCTACCAAAGAAACTAGAGCGACCTTTTGCACTGTTTGGACCCAATCCAAATGTAAATATCCCAGAACTGAATAGTATTGCAGCATCCTACATTATAAAGATAATTTTCATGTCAGTGCCAAAATCCACACAAAGCAATTAAAATTTTGATAACCATATTTGGCTGACCACAATGATGGTTTCAAACTCACCCGATGGAAATCAGGAATCCAAAAATAAAATGGATATGCTACCCGCCCAACTCTTCTGCTGATTATAAGGAATCTTAAAGGACCCAAATCTGCTACCTACGATATCGGCAATACCTATAAGTCACCAAGTTGAAAATTAGTAACAGGTAGGAGTCGGGGGCAGCTGAATTCGGACAATGGTGAGGTATTACCATCACCATCACACATCATTGCCAACGAGATCAATCCAACTGGAGACTCACGCCAAAAGATAAGAGCACATAAAATCAATATCAGAACATAATACAAAGGACCTCTAAGCAACTCCCTGCAAACATATTGATATTAAGGAAAACGGCAGTTCAAACCACTAGTATTTTTTATGAATAAAACCTGTTAGGATCTCATATACAGAGGGAAGCAATACCTGAAAATTGGCCAAGAAGCCATGAAAAACAGCCCAGACAATATATGAACGTTTTCTGCTTAAACTCTGCTCCAATCAGTAGAGATATGAAAATTTGTCAAAGAGAAGGCAAAGTTATGACAAAGAGCGAATATGCATACACTCTTAAAAGCAACATAAAACGCTTGATTTCTGCTTGATTACAGTTTACTTGTCTATAAAAATACACCAAACCTATTATATATCTTCTCTGCTAAATAAATGGCATCATTTTTAACAAGTAGTGAATGATGTTTCACCCAAAGCTTCTTTTCCCAAATTTAACTATAGTAGGCTACCACTATCAAGTCCTTAATGCCCCTGGAATCTCTTTTTGCCTTACTGATCTGCACAACATATACTTTTTAACTGCTACAAGGAAATCACCTTACCACAATGACTATTCCATAGACAATATATGCATTTGGAAGGCATTCTATGCTTGGAATCCAACACTAACTGGACACCAATTAATAAATCCAACTAAGATACTTCATGTTACAAAAGTTGTTGCAAAGCCCTTCAAATTAACTTTAAAACTAAAATGCAGGAAACACGGATTCTTGGTTTCCTTGGTGAAAAATAGATATCTATCTTCCTTAGTTTGGCTAGATGCAATTATTTCGGCTCTAAAACCTAAACTTTGATGGTTTCAAAAAAACTACAGCTTGCAAGCTCAATATTTTTTCATTTTTAACATTATAAGGATCTGATAGGCAAGCCCTACATATATAAGCAAGCAACCCTCTCTCAATTGTTTTTTCTATTTTAAAAGCTCCGCAATGCAAAAATAATGGAGCTTTTGAGTAAATTTAAGGCTTACAAGATTATATCCTACAAAGTGGTGGACAAAGACACAAATGTCATGTGATAACATAGTAACACATATGTGGAGTTGACAAATTAGAACTTAAAAGCTTAACCTAATGGGACGTGGTAAATTCAATCACTTAATCAATATTCAAACTCAAGACTATCCTAAAAGCCTAAGCTGAATTACATAATTAATTTCAAATAATGATGTTAAATAAGACAACTCCAAAAGAACAAGAGTGAGTAAACACGAGTGTGAAATTGATTTGTCATCATCACACAAAGTGCACGTCTTTGTTTGTGCATGTGAAATAGCCAATTCTCCTAATATTAGAGATGAGATCATGATTTCACTTCAAAAGAGGCGAAATATAAAAAATCAATTAATATGTGGATCGGCTATGAAATCAATAGATACAACAACAATAAGTAAGCCTTACTATCAAAATTTTTGGATTGGCTATGAATCCTCAACAGACTAATCAAGATGTTCTTTTCTACCATTCTATGTTATCCAAAGTCATACTCACTATTATTTTTATAATTAACATGCCTTTTATTTTCCTATTTCTATTGTTATTGTTGTTGTACGTTATAAGATATCGATTAATTCTGAATTGTCCCACCTCTAAGGCTTTATTGTTATTGATTTAATAAGTTACAAGTTTCCTCCATGGTTTTATGCCAAAGTCATGTATCCCATCAAAATGTGAATTTGTTTCCTTCTAATATTATTTCAAGGCTTACAATATATAACAACTCAAAGAAATTAGGGGGAAAATATTGCAATAGGCACTAGGGGTTTACAAAAAATGGCTTTGACCATATGACCACACCTTAACTGATCAAAATCGTCCGGACCTTACCAATGAACAAGAGTTTGTTCAACAAGAAAATAAACAAAGTTTGAACATGTAAGTTAACTTACTGATAAACTCAAGTTCACCTTATTATTTTGACTATTTATTCTCACTTTCAAGGGTTTACATATGGAAACTATGATGATGATGATCATAATAGTCATCATGATAGTTTCCACATGTAGACCTTTGGACCAATCAAGACTATTTCTCTAAAAACACTAAGAACCTGAGTAAATCATTAACATAGAATACTAGACATGATTTTCTTTCTTTTCTAGAAGAATTAAGACATTATCCTCAAACTCAAATGCAAAGCTCGGCCAAGCGTAGCAAAGCATAACTATTGCCATGACAAGAAGCTAACCGAATCCAAACTCATCAAAAACATTACAATGGCTTATTAAATAACTAAGGAAAGGAAACATTGTGCACAGAGGAAAAAAATATTAAATAAATAAACAAAAGCCCTTTTTTGCATTTCTACAAACATGTAATAAGCGCTCTTATAAAAAAAAACCCAAACTTTAAACGCAAAAAATTCCTCCATCCTGAATCCTATTTACTGACTCAATCACAATTCAACATTATCTTCTCACATCATAAAATCCAAGAAAATCAAAAGAAGAAAGAGAGGAAAAGAACCTTATGGCATGTACATATCAAATATCAATTACATGGCATAAATTTCTATAATTAATTGAATTGAAAAAACCAAAGAAATTTTTTTCCCCAAACAGATACATGACCTACAAAGAATTAAAGAACCCATATTTTGCCAATCTAGACTAAGAAATACCAACCTGAGGATGGTTAGAGTCGGAAATTTCTTTTGCTGGATATGGATTTGTTTTCTTGAAGAACGACTTTTTTGCCATGAAAATCACTGCTTGATCTTAGGTCCTATGATTTCTCCTCACTCAGCAGGGCAAGAAACAACAGAATCGTATTGTAGAGACGAATTACTTGCAATAACCTATCTCTATCTTCAAGCTGCTTGTGATTTGCACATCAGAAACCTTTGTAAAATTTTGTAACTTTTTCTATCATACCTAAAATGATAGAAAAACAGGAGTATTATGTGACCATGAATATAAGAGGGTGGAGTGAACGCAAGAGCAAAATCTAAGAAAGGAAGAAGAAAGAATCAGAGAAGCAGAGGAAGAAAAGAGAACACAAGAGAAAAAGCTGAGACAGGAACCGTCTGAAAATTTTAATGGGTGCCTTAGGCCTAGTATTTTAAGATAATTTTAATATTACTTTAATAGAAAATATAAAAAAAAATTGTCAAAAAATTATATTATTATTATTTTTTCTTTTTTTAAAGTCAAAACTGAGAGAAAATCTAACTTAATTCTAAATTAGATTCCAATTATTGCCTAACTGTCTAAGCTTTTCAAATTTTTGTTATAGGTAAGTTAATGTTGTGCAAAAGATGAAGAGTCTAATATAAATAAATCATCAAAAACCCAATAATAATAAAAAAAGAATAAACTCATGTGCATATCCAAAAATAAAATAAAATAAAAAATTAGAGAGAGTGTAAACTCATTATGACTATATATATAAATAATAATAATAATAATATTCACAGTCAACAGTACAAAAACAGTAAACAAAAAACAAAAAAATGATAGTGGTAGTAGTACACAAAAATCCCAACTAACAAATGAAAATGCCCCAGCTCCACTGCACTGCATAATCCTAGAGCATGTTCTTCAATCCAATCATTGCCTGCTTCTATTCTTGCACACATAGCCCCAATACAATGACACCCGCCATCACAGATAGCCACTCCCAAAACATGCCCCCAAGTATCTTGTAGTTTTTGAACATTCTAAGTTCTTAACCATATTCCTTCCATTTGATAGCCTATGTTTCATACATCCTTCACGACTGCTTGCATTTTGCTATCTAGGAAGCCTAGTATTCTACCATAAGGTCACTACTTCAACATTAGCTAGAAGAGTAATAACCTTATAAATCCTTTGTATTTTGTTGCCTCTAGAGCTTCTTTCACAGCCAAACAGATGATCGCCACCTAGGTAGCTAGCTAAGATTCTTTTTTCTTACTAGATCTCTGCACACAAAACCTAGCCCTGCTTATATTTTATTCTTTGATCTACAATCTGACACTAACAAAATACCTTGTCAGCTTGTTTCCAAAAACAAAAATACCTTGTCAGCTCGTACATTCCACAAGGCCTTGATTTAGCTTCCCCTTTATAGATTATTGTTGCCTATCAAAGGCTTCCTTGCAAGTGCAAAAACAAAAATTATGCAGAAGACTGGGACAGCCTCAACATTGATGAGCATTCACTAAAAATCAGATTTGTACCTGAAACACCACAAGTTTTATAACTTCCCCTGCAAAAATGAATGAAAAATCAAGATATTCCTTATAATTATCATTACCCCCATTAATCAGTTTATCCTCCACTGTTGTAGGGATGGAGGTGATATACAATATTTATGATAATGATCTCCAAGCCAAAACACAAAGCTCAAGCTTAGTATAATTATTTTTTTTCCTTCTTGCGGGTCTAATAAGTAGTGCCTTTTGTACAAATATTCCAAACAAATTAATAGATTTCTCTTTAACTATTGAACCTCCACAACCTTAACCATTTTCACTCAATACTATCCCCATGGTTTGGATTTAACCTCCCTCAGTCAATTGTCTATAGAAGAGGAAATATCTAAAGACTTCATAGTTCATACTATTACTATCATTTTCTAGAATAAGGTCAGATTGGCTTGTCTACAAGGCCCTTCCAGTGTTTCTTACCTTAAAAAAAAAAAAAAAAATAAATAAAATAAAATAAAAACTACAAGATTTCCCATGCACTTTAACATTGGTAGGTCCCATTAATCATTAGTCAATATGTTGATATGATTACAATACTAAGTAAAACAATAGATTTTCCCCATTGTAGAGATGGCTTTATCCCAAAGGGAGGGAGGCATGAAGCAACCAAAGCGCCAAACTAATTATTATTTGTTTCACTACTACTGTATGATATAAAAATAAATAAAATTACTAATGATGGCATTCTTACTTTAAAACTATTATCTTATGTACCCTCAAATGAATAAAGTTTCAAGAACCCCTAGTAACACTCAAATAGTGGTAAGTCCAAACAGGACAGGAATCAAAATTAGTAAGGGTTGACACAAATTTCATCTAACATTTTGACAAAAGGAAACTAAAAGATATGAAAGTAAAACATAAAGTATCTTAAACTGATAGATATTGCATAGGTTTGACAACTCAATCCATAGTTGTTTTAAAACAATAGTTTAACTTGCTAGCACCCATGACTTGTTTTAAGACTAAATTGGATCAGCTAATTACAACTGGATTACTTTTGTAAAACTGAAACTAATTCAAGATATAATTTGGTCCAGAACCTAATCACTAAGCATTCAAGAATTTTTGGGCTGGTTTGGGGAAAGGAGGATGCCCATTGAAGGTTTGATATTTAGGCTATATTTGAATTGGAATACTAGTTTTTATGATTGGGAAACTTTGAATAAGGGTTGGAACATAGTACAAGAAATAAGGTCTATGAATCTAGTCTCAAACTAGGACTCCTGAGTATCCATCTAAAAGGGGTGTATAATACACCCAATGGCTAGTCAAAAGGTTTGGCAACAACATGTGTGTACAACAAAATTGCAACAAAATATCGAACAGTAAAAGGAACAAACAATCTTGAGCACAGAATGGGAAAGAAATACTATCGCATAAAAAGTATTAAATTTTACTGTAAGCAAATATACATCACTCACATAATGACTAGTGATGGGTTAAAATATAAAAGTTGTCCTTGATTTTGAGAAACTAAATAACCTTCACTCAAACTTTGGAAGCAGCTCTTGAATATTTTCATCTACTTGATTAGACAATAACAAGTCAGTAAACAAGGCAAAAGTTGTTGCGTTTGCTGAAAATCCCTTGTCAACCATCATTTTGAGATATTTCATTGCCTTTGATGTCTCTCTATGTTGCAAAAACCCTTGGATTAATGTGTTATATGTGCGATCGTCAGGTGAACAACCGTTACCATCCATTTTCTCAAGCAGCTCACTCGCTTCATCAACTAGTCCATTCTTGCAAAATCCTTTGATTATTATAGTGTAAGTCCGAACATTAGGTTTCAATCCTTTTGCAGGAAGACCACTAAAGATTTCTACTGCAGTCGTAAGTTCCTCAACATTGCAGAAACCATCAATCAAGATGTTGTAAATCACAATATCACAGTCCAACCTTTTGTCTTCCATCTCCTAAAACAATGCCATTGCCTCAGCAATTCGTCTATTTTTAAAAAAGCCATCTACCAAGATGGCATAGGTTTGGGGATCTGGATGTTGGCCATAAGCTTGCATTGTATTGAATAGCTCTAGTGCAGTCTGGACTCTCTCCACTCGACATAACCCACCTATAAGAGTGTTGTAAGTCACTACATTAGGAATCATTCCCTTGTTGGACATTTCATGAAATAGACACTTTGCCTCATCAATTTTTTTACTTTTGCAATATCCATTGATCAATATGTTATAGCTAAACACATCGGGTGAACAACCCTTCTCAACCATCATATTAAATGTCTTAACTGCCTCATCCATTTGGTTTTGCAAACAATAACCATCAATCAAAGAATTGTAAGTGACTTTGCTAGGCTCAATGCCTCTTTGAATCATCACTCTAAAAACTTCTTTTGCCTCAGTCAACCTCCCTTCCTTGCAAAAGTGTGTCCACCAATATGCTAAATGTTTGTACATCTGGCATGACCTTCCTTTGTTCCATCTCATTCAACAAGGTAGCAGCCTCCCTCCCCCGGCCAAAATTGCATAGACCTTGAACTAAGGAATTGTAAGTGACCAGATCTGGTTGAATGCCTTTACTCATCATTTCAGATAAAAGGTTCAAAGCGTCATTTACCAATCTGTCTTTACATAAACTGTCAATGACCGTGTTATAGAGCACCACATTTAGTTCAAAATTCCCTTTTTCAAGCTTCCTAAGCAACCTAATAGCCACACCAGTCTGGCCAATTTTACACAAAAAGTTTAGTAATGTTCCACAAGTAATTGCATCAGGTTGGTACCCTTTCTTCTCCATTTCTTCTACCAAATTTACAGCTCCAACGACGTTTCCTTGAAGACAGAGGCCTTTGACAAGAGTGGTTAGAATTATACAGTTTGGTTGATAGCCAAGTTTCAAAATTGTTGCCAAGACAGAGAAACCCAAATTGACCCGGTTCAAGTGGCAGAAACAATTAATCAAAACAGTGAGAGTATAAACATGGGGAGAGATTCCGAATGATTCCATTCGTTGAATTAGAGTAACGACTATGGAGTAATGCTTCATTCTTGCAACGGCACCCAACAACAGAGTAAAATCTCCAATGAAAGGCAAAGGGTGCATGTGAAGCATTATATCAAACAGGCCTAAGGCATGATCAAGATTCTTAAAGGTTCGAGATTTGCAGTGATCTCTCATAGATTTCAACAACTGATTCCGATTCTGATATGGGGTTTTCGCATTTTCTCTAATAGTAGAACAATAGTGATAAGAGGTAAAAACACGAAATGGAAGGCTTCCTACTCTAATAATCAAACAATTGCATATAAAAAGAAGAGAGGATGTTGATTTACCCATTTCACAATGACGACACAGTCTCAGCTACACACAGGCTTAGCTTCGAAGGGAGAAATAATGGTGGTGGAGTGGCAGATCGGAGAGCGTAGCAGGGCCGAGATCGCGATTTTTGGGTTTGGGTTTTTCTGCTTCGATTCCGAGATCGTTGTTTTAAGGGTTTGGGTTTGAGTTTCTCTGCTTCGCTCTTGAGATCGTTGTTTTGAGTTTTGGGGGCTTGGAAGAAGGGTGGAACCAAAAAAAAAAAAAAGGAAATTGTAAGGTTAGACATACTTTGTTTCACTGCACGTGGTTCTACTATTTTTTTTTTTTTTTTGAAATTTTTGTTCGTGTTGTTTAAAAAATGAAGAGGATAATAAAAAATAAAAATAAAAAGTCAAAAACCCAATAAAGAAAAAAATAAATAAAAATAAACTCATATTTATATAAAAAAACCTAAAATTAAAAATTAAAAGAGAGATAGAGTAAAACTCATCAATGACTTGAAAAATGTATAATTCTTACACCAAGTATAATTTGAACTCTTATATGTGTAATTGTAATCTCTATATATATAATTAAAGTCAAAATTGAGAGAAAATCTAAAGCTATATATTTTTTAATTATCAAATAAGGAAGGCTAGTCCTAGCAACTTGAAGTCTCATTTAGGCTCATGTAGGGTATATATATTGTCCCACTTCATTATTATCAAAAAAACAAATATTTTATAATTAATTTATTTGGTGTGTTTTTTATTACGTTCACTGATCTCTTTATTCAAAACCTATAATAGTAAAACATATTAATAAGTTTTTTTTTTTTTTTTTTTGAGAAGAAACATATTAATAAGTTGAAACTTGAAACTTGTGAATTGATATATGCTTTAAGTACTAAGTAGTGAAAGAGGTAGGGTTCAAGTGATAAGTTTAATTGTAATAGTATCTTTTATGGTATTTTATGTTTGTGGTTCAAACCACATTTCCTCCTATCCACTATTTACTAATAAATTTTTTTTATCTTGAAAAGAGACTGTGAATAATTTGTATTTATGTAAAATTATAAATTTGTGCATCAACATATTCTTCTATGGCTAGTGGTTTTACCAATTTTAATTGAAACTTTTCACTAAGATTGGCTGCATACAGATTGAGGGAAAAATATGTACTTATTTTTTTGTTGAATATCATTTAAATAATATTTATTTAATTTTCTATATTATAATTTTTTTAATTGAAGCCATTTTTCATACTTTTTGAAGTACAAAATTACTAGTTAATATATTTTTTTTGGAAACTAATTAATATTTTATATTTAAGTTTTGTTAACATCTACTTTTCAATTAATAATATAATTAAGGTCACTGTTCATAAATTATTAAAAAATTATTATAAGATGTCATTGTCATTTTTTTTAATAATTATGGTCACCTTCCAAGTACTTCACTTGCCAAGTTTGCTATTCCATACTTCTTAATGTTGGGTCACTTCAAAATTTTAGCAGCCAAATAAAAGTTAATTTAAAGGGTCTTATTTTAATTAAAAAATATATATAGTATTTTTTTTATTAAATATTTTTTCAAAAAACACACCCCTCAACTTTTTATTATATTCAAATTAAAAAAGAAAAGTTTCTAAACACACCAATAGCATAGCTGGAAAAGATAGTTTCATTTTAACTTATTTGGGGAATTGATAGGCATGTGAGCTTGTCTGGAAGTACAATTTTTATTGACCATGTTAAATTTCTCAATTATATCTATTGTGTTCTTAGTTTTTAGAGTTTTTAAATACTTTCAATTAAGTACAATTTTATTTTTGTGATTATTCCAACTAAATATTGTGACCTACCCCCTTTACACAGGCGCGAGTTTAGAGGATTTCTTTTATTGTTTAAAAATAAATATATAAATTAATTGATAAAAGGTTATCCAATGAAAGTTGACAGTACAATTTCTTTCCGAAAATGTTTGGTAGCAATAAAAAGATGGCATGTGTCCTGTCGTGTGTAATACATATGACTGATTTGTTTGGTTGGGTTAAGTGAGTCATGTGTATTGCACATGATAAAGACAAATGATATCTTCTTATTAGTGATTGGAGTGCAAAACTTCAAACATTTCTTTAAAACATAAGGTTTAGATGGTAAAAAATCTATTACAACTTAATAATCACTAAGTCAAAACATTAAATTTGCAAAAGAAAAACAAAATACATGTTAAACAAAGCACAAATCCAAATGGTTGTCTAAAGAAAACATTAAATTTGCAATGTAAAATGCAAAAAGCCCATAATTTTTCCCAAAACTACACATACAGTTCCATATCTACATGCAAAACCCAAATCCAATTCATTCATATACAAATATAATTGTTGGTGTTATGAAGGTACATTTCTCCCAAGATTGACATAAATTTGGTTTCAAATTTCTCCCATAATGTGCTATGAATGAAAACAATATCTCAAAAGTATTATACAAGAAATTGGGATGTAGCATCCATCATTGTAGCTAATTGCCAAGGAATATGTTTTCCCAAATCTAATATGATCAACCCCACTACAATCCAAATGAAAATTTAATATAGTGATTAGTGAGCCTATTCTAACCATTTAGCTAACCAAGATATAAACTTATTCTCCTTTTCAGTTCATATACATACAAAACCAAATGTGGGGGTAAAGTTCATCAGTCAACAGTGGGCCTTGGCACCCATGCGGGGCCCAACCATAACAGGAAGTGAGGACATGGCCAGAGGACTTCCAGCCCAACCCTGTTGGGACCGGGTCGGGCCTGTTTAAGAGGCGTCCGAGGAGGAATGTCTCCTCGGACGCATCAAATGGGAATCCAACACACACCCTTCACATAGTGGGAAATCGTCCCAAATCGAAGGAAAATGCTGGACGCACAGGGGGGCAACCACAACTGCCGCATTAAATGCAAGGAAGCTACTTTTCCAGCCGCATTAATGTGGAGAGGACAGGAGAACAGTATTATCTTGGCCAGTGCAACTCACAGAAAAGGAGGATGATGTCCTATGGGACAGGCACTCAAGTAGAGGCCCAGATGATCAACAAGTGTAGGGCCATTATCATTCGAAGGATGCTATATAAGAGAAGAAAACCCCCATGATCAAGGGAGGGGGAGCGGGAGAGCAAAAAGTAAGGAAAGAGAGAGAAAAGGAGAGAAGTTCTGTAAGAAAAGTCTAAGTTGTTGTTCCATGAACTGTTATCCCAGGAGGCTTAATAAAACGTTCCCACGTTTAAATGGTAGCATGGCTTACTAACAATTACGTGCACTCTGTCTTGACCTAGTTCTTCGACCCACTCTCTACAAATTCATTGTTGAGGGTCTTTTGGGCCAGAATCGCTTGCTCACTGGGCCTGGGCCCCAAAATCCATCCTTACAATTGGCGCCGTCTGTGGGAAGAATTTGTGTCTCGACAAGTGAACAGTAAGAAATGGAAGGATCAGGCCCGCGCCAAACCGGACGTGCAGATTCTCAACGGCAGGACAATTTTTTAAATGTCGAACGAGGGAACGACCAAGATAACCAACGAGAGGGAAGCGTGAACACCTCTTATACGAGTAAAAGCCGTTCAAAGGGGAAGGATCATGCATCCCATGAGAAAAATGATTGAAAGGCTTTACGAAAAGAGATTGATGACTTGAAGAAAAAGCTGCGCCGAGCACAGCAGAAACGTCCTTTACCCTCCTCGGGCTCTAGCAGTGATGAGGATAATGAATATCGGCGAAGATCAAGAACCCCCCCGAGCGAGACCTTTTCCTACGAGGAAGAAAGACCTCGTAAACGCAGCCACAAGAGCCCATCTTACCAAGGCCTGGCCAACGATGCCATGAGTAAGGCCCTGGATCGCATCTCCCAGTCGCCGTTTACCCGTAGAATAGAGAGGGCAGCGCTTCCTCGGCGGTTCCATCAACCAACGTTTGCTATATACAATGGTCGGACCGACCCAGTGGAGCATGTGAGCCAATTTAATTAGAGGATGGCCGTCCACACCAGGGATGAGGCGTTAATGTGTAGGATATTCCCATCTAGCTTGGGACCCATGGCGATGAGATGGTTCGATTCCCTCCAGCCGAATTCCATAGATTCCTTTAAATAGCTGACGCAGGATTTCGGTTCCCGTTTCATCACCAGCACTAGAGTCCCTCGGCCCCTCGATTCCCTCCTATCCTTGTCCATGCGGGAAGGAGAGACGCTGAAGGCCTACTCGGATAGATACTGGGAAATGTATAACGAGATCGAAGGGAAATATGATGACGTCGCCATCAGTATGTTCAAAAAGGGCTTGCCGACCGAACACGGCTTAAGAAAGTCCCTCACTGGAAAGCCAGTCACCAGCGTGTGCCAACTTATGGACCGAATTGACAAGTACAAAAGGGTCGAGGAGGACCAGCAGATGGGGAAGGGTAAGGCGAAGGTCGTCCCTCAGGAGAGGAGGGACTTCAGGTCGGAACGATTTAACAACAGTAACAGGCCGAGAAGGGACTATGTAGAGCAGTCTGGATCTACTGGGGCTCAGGCAGTCCATGCTGTGTTCCGAGAACCTCTTCACAAAATCCTAGAGAAGGTGAAGTATGAGCCTTTCTTTCAATGGCCGAACAAGATGGCTGGCGACCCTTTGAAGCGTAATCAAAACCTGTATTGCGCATACCATCAGGAGCCCGGTCACACTACTGATGATTACAGGAACCTGAAGAACTATTTAGACCGGCTCGTCCGAGAAGGGAAGCTGAGACATCTGCTGCATCGCTCTGAAGGATGGCAAGAACCATCGAACAATGAAACCAGACAAAGAACGTTGAGGCCACCCATTGGCACAATTAATGTCATTCTCGCCGCTCTTGGAAGGACAGGCTCTGTCCCCTTCAGGGTAATGTCAGTGAGCAGCTTCCCGACTAAGCCAGATGACAGGGAATCCAAAAGGACTAGAATGAGCGCCACGCCATTAATCGGGTTCACGGAAGAAGACAAACAAGGAACTATCCAACCCCACGATGATGCCTTAGTCGTGACGCTCAGGATAGGAGGTTATGACGTCAAAAGGGTGTTGGTTGATCAAGGCAGCGCAGTGGAGATAATGTACCCTGATTTGTATAAGGGATTGAACTTGAAGCAGGAAGACTTGTTGCCATACGATTCCCCCCTAGTTAGCTTTGAGGGAAAGGTCGTCATCCCGAGAGGCATGATTAGGTTGCCTGTGCAAACAGACTCAGAGGTGGTAGAAGTGAACTTTATTGTAGTAGATGCATACTCCCCTTACACAGCCATCGTGGCCCGGCCATGGCTTCATACACTAGGGGCTGTGTCGTCAACCTTGCACCAAAAGGAGAAATATCCGTCAGGAGGTCAAATCAAAGAGATAATAGGGAACCAGGGAGTAGCTAGGCAATGCATGGTGTCGGCAATCTTGCGGCAGCAGGATCGCTTAACTTCCACGCCAGCCGAGAGCGGCTTATAGCAATTACTAACTACGGTCCCAACTGCGGGCAGTGGAGGACCAGCCATGGAGGTGAACTGTGAGGAGTTGGAGAAAGTACTTGTCGGATCTGACCCTGAGAGGTTTTTTCAAATTGGCTCGGAATTGCCGCCCCAAGAGAAGTCGGCGCTGACTGCCTTCTTCCGACAGAAGTTGCCGCCCCCGGGGTCGACCCAGATTTCATCTGCCACCGCCTTAACATGAACTCGGCCATAACACCTAAAAGGCAAGCCCCTCGACGACCGTCAAAAGAACATACTAACGCCGTGATAGAAGAGGTCACAAGATTGAAGAAAGCGGGGGCTATCAAAGAGGTCTTCTATCCCGAGTGGTTGGCTAACACGGTAGTGGTAAGGAAGAAGAGCGGGAAATGGCGGGTCTGCGTAGACTTCACCGACCTAAACAAGGCGTGCCCAAAAGATCCCTTCCCTATGCCCCGGATAGACCGGTTGGTAGATTCAATTGTCAGACATCCTAGAATGAGCTTTCTAGACGCTTTTCAGGGCTACCACCAGATACCCTTGGCCGCCGAAGACCAGGAGAAGACTGCTTTTGTCACCCCAGTTGGGAATTATCATTATAAAGTGATGCCCTTCGGCCTAAAAAATGCCGAGTCAACCTATCAAAGGATGATGACCAAGATGTTTGAACAGCAGATGGGTAAAAACATTGAAGTGTACATAGACGACATGGTGGTTAAAAGTAAGTTGGCTCCCAACCATATTGACGACCTTGGTAACATTTTTCAAATACTAAGAAAGTATAAACTACGGCTGAACGCAACCAAATGTTCATTTGGAGTGGGATCTGGAAAATTCTTGGGCTATATGGTGACTCACAGAGGCATTGAGGCTAACCCCGACCAAATAAGAGCCATCCATAACTTGCAGCCTCCTCGGAACCCTAAAGAAGTCCAAAAGCTTACTGGTATGATAGCAGCTTTAAACCGTTTCATCTCGTGCTCAGCAGATAGATGCAAGCCATTCTTTCTCCTATTACACAAGTGGAAAGGATTTGAGTGGAATGAAGACTGCGCTGTTGCTTTCCAACAATTAAAGGAGTACCTCGCCCGACCACCAATTATGTCCAGTCCAAATGCCAATGAGGTTTTATTTGCCTACATTGCGGTAGCCTCGCATGCGGTGAGCTTGGTGCTAATCCGAGAAGACAACGGCACACAGCGACCAGTCTATTACGTTAGTAAATCACTATAGGAGGCAGAAACACGTTATCTTTCCCTCGAGAAGGCTATCTTGGCTGTCGTGCAGGCCACACGAAAGCTTCCACACTACTTTCAAGCGCACACTGTGGTGGTGCTGACATAACTCCCCATAAAGTCTGTCCTACGCAGCGCCGATTACACAAGCAGAATTGCAAAGTGGGGAACGATCTTGGGTGCTTTCGATATTAGGTACATGCCTAGTACTGCTGTAAAGGGCCAGGTCCTTGCCGACCTAATAGCAGAGTTTGCGGAGCCCACGCTAGAGGAACAAAACATGGCGGGACCTCTAGGGGCTGATGAGAAGATGATCAGCACGGTCTCCCAGCATGAAAACACCTGGTGGAAAGCACACGTCGATGGCGCAGCGAACCAAAAGGGCTCAGGGTTAGGACTTGTCCTGCTCTCACCTGAAGGGATAACCATAGAGAAGTCATTGAGACTCGGGTTTTCAGCCACGAATAATGAAGCCGAATATGAGGCGCTATTGGAAGGAATGGGAATGATCCGGAAGTTGGAGGGAAAATCTGTAGACATGTTCTCGGATTTAAGACTTATTGTGGGGCAGATAAATGGGGACATGGAAGCAAAGGACGAAAAAATGCAAGAGTATCTAGTTTGGGTTAAGCACCTGCAGACCCAATTTCATCACTTCCGCCTGACGCACGTACCCAGAAGTGGGAACACTCATGCTGATTCTCTCGCGACGTTGGCTACCTCCTCGGCTCAACCCCTACCTCGAGTCATTCTGGTAGAAGAGGTCCTCCGTCCATCAACAGAAAGGGCCAATGGGATTGGAATACATAACATCAGGGCAGGACCGAGCTGGATGGACCCTATCATTCTGTACTTAAAGCACGACACCTTACCAGACGATAAGGTTGAGGCTGGCAAAATCAGGAGAAAGGCTACTCGATTCTGGCTATCGGAGGACTCCAAGCTTTACAGACGCTCGTTTTCAGGGCCGTATTTGCTATGTGTGCACCCAGAGGCTGCAGAACTCATCCTGGAGGAGTTACATGAAGGAATTTGCGGAAGTCACACGGGGGGTAGGTCTTTGTCTCACAGAGCCTTAACGCTGGGTTATTGGTGGCCGAGCATGCATAAGGAAGTCCTGGATTATGTGAAGAAGTGCGACCAATGCCAGAGATTCGCTCCGAGCATACACCAGCCTGGTGGAGAGCTAAACCCAATGTCCAGTCCCTGGCCATTTGCACAATGGGGCCTAGATATACTTGGTCCATTCCCTAAGGCAACAGGGAATAGAAAATTTCTTCTCGTCGGCACCGACTACTTCACCAAATGGGTAGAGGCTGAGGCGCTGGCAAACATTAGGGACGTCGATGTCAAGAAGTTTCTCTAGAAAAATATAGTCACCAGGTTTAGCACCCCGCACACCCTAGTGTCGGACAACGGGCTCCAGTTTGATAGCAAAGCCTTCAGAAGGTACTGTAGCGAGCTGGAAATTGTTAACCGGTATTCCACGCCAGCTTACCCCCAGAGTAATGGCCAAGCAGAAGCCGTCAACAAGACCATAATGAATGGACTGAAAAAGAGACTAGATGACGCAGAAGGAAGATGGGTAGAGGAGTTAGCCCATGTCTTATGGACATACCGCACCACGCCTCGTAGGTCCACAGGGGAAACCCTTTTTTCAATGACCTATGGGGCTGAGGCTATCATTCCACTGGAGGTGAACTTCCCAACCCAGAGGACCACCACCTTTTGTCCCGCTACCAATGACAAACTTCTAGAAAAGAGCTTGGACCTCATCGACGAAAGAAGGGAAGGCGCGATGGTCCACCTAGCTAACTATCAGCAGAAGCTCAAGCAAGGTTACGACGCCAAGGTGAAGTCCAGGCCATTGGCGCCTGGAGATCTAGTACTGAGGAAAGTCTTGGGCACTGCGAGGAACCCCGCATGGGGAAAGCTCGGACCAAACTGGGAGGGACCGTATCGTATCACTTCCGTAGCTGGCGTAGGAGCCTACTTTTTAGAAGACTTGGATGAACGTGTAGTTCCACGCCCTTGGAATGTAAACAACCTGAAAAGGTACTGTTATTAATGAAAGATGTAATCTTTGGTACCGTATTGCTGTGCAGTTACTTGATTTAAGTGTTAAACAGAACCCAAGTTCTGCCTGGCTCCTCGGATCACAGACTTGGGGGAAATTAACCACGAAGCAATTCCAACCACAGACTAAGTGTTAAACAGAACCCAAGTCCTGCCTGGCTCCTCGGACCACAGACTTGGGAGAAATTAACCACGAAGCAATTCCAACTAAGTGTTAAACAGAACCCAAGTCCTGCCTGGCTCCTCGGACCACAGACTTGGGGAAATTAACCACGAAGCAATTCCAACTAAGTGTTAAACAGAACCCAAGTCCTGCCTGGCTCCTCGGACCACAGACTTGGGGGAAATTAACCACGAAACAATTCCAACTAAGTGTTAAACAGAACCCAAGTCCTGCCTGGCTCCTCGGACCATAGACTTGGGGGAAATTAACCACGAAGCAATTCCTCTAAGTGTTAAACAGAACCCAAATCCTGCCTGACTCCTCGGACCACGACTTGGGGGAAATTAACCACGAGGCAGTTCTCCCTAAGTGTTAAACAGAACCCAAGTCCTGTATGGCTCCTCGGACCACGGACTTGGGGGAAATTAACCACGAAATGGTTCTCCCTAAGTGTTAAACAGAACCCAAGTCCTGTATGGCTTCTCTGCCACGGACTTGGGGGAAATTATCCGCAAAATGGTTCTCCCTAAGTGTTAAACAGAACCCAAGTCCTGCCTGGCTCCTCGGACCACAGACTTGGGGGAAATTAACCACGAGGCAGTTCTCCCTAGGTGTTAAACAGAACCCAAGTCCTGCCTGGCTCCTCGGACCACAGACTTGGGGGAAATTAACCACGAGGCAGTTCTCCCTAAGTGTTAAACAGAACCCAAGTCCTGCCTGGCTCCTCGGACCGCAGACTTGGGAGAAATTAACCACGAAGCAATTCCAACTAAGTGTTAAATAGAACCAAAGTTCTGCATGGCCCCCTGGACCACAGACTTGGGGGAAATTAACGATTAAGCTATTCTAGCCGAGTGTTAAACAGAACCCAAGTCCTGCATGGCTCCTCGGCCACAGACTTGGGGGAAATTAACCGCGGTGCAGTTCTCCCTAAGTGTTAAATAGGGCCCAAATCCTGTCTGGCTCTTCGGACCAGGGACTTGAAAAAATAAGGTTCGCAGCCAGTGCGCCTAATTATTAACTATCGTTCTATTCACGTATTCATTCACTTATGCTCGGTTATCAACAGTTAGTGAAGAAATAGACATCCATTCATAAAAAAAAAAAGGTAGACAATAATATTTGAAAGAAAATAACCTTTGTCATTAAAATCTAAAAGCAGTTCTGTTTACAAACACTGGCGAGGCAAAACAAAACAAAATACAAAAAATGAGACAAATAAATCCTACACTAGTCTCCTAAGAGCCCTGAGCAGGAGTGGGCTGACCATCAGCTGCTTGGGTCCCCGGGGCAACCTCCTTGGCCTGTACGACGATCTCGTTGATGGAAAGGCTGTCCTCAGGTGGCTTGTCCTGCGCGGCCTGCTCCTCGCCCCCAGCTTCGAGAATAAAGGAGTCTGTTGGAAGGGGCTCTTTGGAGGCATCCTGGTCAGGAATTTCGCGTACATCCTCTGGGAAGAAGATGTTCTCAGCCTTCCTGAGATCAGAATCCGCTGGGACAACTGCCCGATCCAGGGCTACACCCCAAGACGTGGTGATGTATTCCCTGCAGACAATGGCTACCTCCTCGGCCAGCCTAGCCTCAGCATTATGAACTCCACGCTCATAGGAGGCCGCCACAGCCTTCTCAGCAGCTTCCTTGGCCAAGCGGGCCTCCTCCTTAGTCCTTGCAAGCTCAGCCTTGAGCGTGGAGACCGCCTGCTGCTTCGCCGTAAGTTTCTCATCAGCTTGCTTTTCGGCATTCTTAAGGCCGACCTCCGCGCTCGCGTGAGCCTTCTTCACCTCCTTTATTTCTTTATCCTGACGATCAAAATCCTGTTTGAGATCACCAGCAGCCTTCTCGGCGGCATAGCGGGACTGAGCCACCCTATGCAAGTCCTCGCGAGCCTTCTTGGCCCATTCCTTTGCAACAAAAATCTGTTGAGTGACCTGCGCTCGGAAGTAAATAAAAACCCTATTAAAACATGACGATAATAGGGTGCGCAATATAGGGACGAGATAGAAGATTCCACTTACCATGGCCATGTCCCTCTTCAAGGACATGAAAAGTTCTGGCTGGCGAGTCTTTCTGAGCCCCTCCATATCATGAGGCAAGAGAAGAGGTTGCTGCAGGGCCTCGGCCAAGTATGATGCCTACTCTCGTTGGGATTCCCATAGGGTCGCATCCCAAGGGATCGGGGCGCCATCCAATTTGATCCGAGGCGACCATGTTCGTTGTTCCCTACGAGTGGCTGCCTCGTCTCGGGTATCAGTGGACCTAGTCCTCTTATCTCGGGGCTCTTTCGTTTCCTTGCCCTTCTTCTGAGGTCTGGCCTTCTCACGGCCAATCTCTCCCTCCTCCGTTTCTTCTACCTGCCTTTTTCGCCTTAAGTTAGGCATAGGCAGCAGCGCCGCATCCGACGAGGGGGGAGGGAGAGGAGGAGCGGGAGCCTTAGTGGCAGCTTGTTCCTTCGAGACATCCTTAGAGGACTGCCCCTTGCTCCTGTTGGATAGAAGGCCCTTGAGGCCTGTCCTCGGCTTCAAGTCCATTCCTTCTTCTTCAATTTCTTCACTGGTGTCAACTTGTGCGATGACTAGACCAGTATCAGGAGCCGCTGAAGCACGGTCTAGATCGGCGTCGGAGTCCGAGAGCTCTACTTCCCTGGCCGACACCTCTCCTTCCTCGAGAAAATGGAACTGGTCTATTTGTTCTTCCAAGGATGAATGCGAAGAACCAGCCTCCTCTTCTGGGATAATCACTGGGGGAAAGGCACGTTGGGGAGGCAGCTGAATAGGAGGTAAGTCTGTTGAAGCAAGGAACCCCGGTATGGATACGTCAATACGTGCCAATCTTGGACTGCCAGCCCTTATAGCTTGGCCGGGGTCCACTAAGGATCGAGTGAGAGGAACGTAGTCCAAAATCAAAGGAGCCGACCGTAATTGTCCGTCCTCGCTCACGAAAATCTCAGATCTCAGGAGGAAATTTAGAGCCGGGACGTTGACCAAGCTCAGCCGAGGGGATGTTCGCTCCTTGTCTGCAAAGGCCGTTAAAGGGTTTGTGTTAGTCTGAGGAGGCATGCTACCAAACCAATAAGTTTAAAAAGGAAAAGAAAGAAAGAAAGAAAAAAAGAAAGGGGGAGAGCTCGAAACTAAGGTCCTCCCCACGGAATCTAATTCTAAGACACCCCACCTGGCTCTCCTGCCCTAGTCGGACAGTGAAGGCCGTCATGCCATGGTCCGGAGACGATCAGATGGTCGTCCTTCAAGCCTTTGCTGGACTTGGGAAGACAAGATATCAACCTCACTTCGTCAGTCCTGGACTTTAGGTAATATGAGTCGTCGAGCTTATGGCATTCATAAAGATGAACCACGTCGTGCCATGAAAGGCCGAGGTTCATCTGGTCGTTTAAAGCGTCGGCGCACCCCAGGATCCGGAACAGGTTCGCGGTGCACTGGTGTGGGGCCAACCTATGACCACGTAGGTAGTCCCTAGTTATTCTCCCCATTGGAATTGTCATTCCTCCTTCCACGAAGGCTATCATTGGAATTGCGACTTCCCTCGTTCTTCTCTTGAACAAAATTTCCTCCTGGTGGCAATACTCTAAACCTACCTCCGGTGGAATACGATACTTCGCCCTGAAGCCCGCTATACCGGCCGGAGAGTTTACCATTTTTTCAAGCCTACCCATCCCCTCTAATCCTAGACAACGTGAAGGCAGTTTGTCTAATGAAGAGTAACGAAGAAGAAGCGTGCACTTACGGGTAAGAAGCTCGATGGAATCTTCAAGAGAACGGCGGCGAAGGTAAGAACGCGCTGAAGGAGAAGGCTCTAAGGTGTTCTGAATACTGGAGTGTTCGTCAAAAGCGAGGAAGGAACGCCTTCCAAAACCTTATATACTCAGAGGGAGTTGGACAGACACGCTCCCGCCTAGAGCAAATAAAATGTTGTCCACCGTTGATCCGGTCTCCAACCGTTGGATTGAAAGAACGTAAAACTCCAAAAGCTGCAGTTACTTCCCCCAGGGTCAATAAATGCCTGAGCATTAATGAGGCACGTAAGGGCACGCCTCCACACGTGCAAAGCAGGGATCCCCAGCGAACTATCCAGTGGGTATCAAAATCCCGCCTTTCCTCCTTGGATCAAGAAGAAAGAGTCGGAATTTTGAGGGGTTATTGTGGGGGTAAAGTTCATCAGTCAACAGTGGGCCTTGGCACCCATGCGAGGCCCAACCATAACAGGAAGTGAGGACATAGCCAGAGGACTTCCAGCCCAACCCTGTTGGGACCGGGCCGAGTCTGTTTAAGAGGCGTCCGAAGAGGAATGTCTCCTCGGACGCATCAAATGGGAGTCCAACACACACCCTTCACATAGTGGGAAATCGTCCCAAATCGAAGGAAAATTCTGGACGCACAGGGGGGCAACCACAACTGCCGCATTAAATGCAAGGAAGCTACTTTTCCAGCCGCATTAATGTGGAGAGGACAGGAGAACAGTATTATCTTGGCCAGTGCAACTCACAGAAAAGGAGGATGATGTCCTATGGGACAGACACTCAAGTAGAGGCCCAGATGATCAACAAGTGTAGGGCCATTATCATTCGAAGGATGCTATATAAGAGAAGAAAACCCCCATGATCAAGGGAGGGGGAGCGGGAGAGCAAAAAGTAAGGAAAGAGAGAGAAAAGGAGAGAAGTTCTGTAAGAAAAGCCTAAGTTGTTGTTCCATGAACTGTTATCCCAGGAGGCTTAATAAAACGTTCCCACGTTTAAATGGTAGCATGGCTTACTAACAATTACGTGCACTCTGTCTTGACCTAGTTCTTCGACCCACTCTCTACAAATTCATTGTTAAGGGTCTTTTGGGCCAGAATCGCCTGCTCACTGGGCCTGGGCCCCAAAATCCATCCTTACACCAAACAACTCAAATAGTAAGATTCAATTCAATTCAATTCTTTGACTTTCCTTCTCTTTCTCTCAACTTCACTCTGGGGATTGGTGTGTCCATAGGCGGCCTAGATGCATTGTCCTCATTTATTAAAAATACAAAATTATGATAGATGAATTTAACAATCAAAATAAATATAAAATTTAGTTCAATCAAAATAAATATAAAATTTAGTTTAATTTCTTAAAATTTTTGGTAATAAGATTTTGGTCAGAATAAAAATTTTCAATTTCTTGAAATTTTTTTTTTTAATGGAAAGATTGTATTTTAAATATTAATTTAGATGGAATAAAACCATTTCCTCGTGAGCTAAACATGCACAATAATAATAAAACAAATTTCCTTTATCCAATAAAAAAAATCTACAATGCCCCTGTCCACTTGACAAAATCTATAATGCCTCTAGCATGCTGGATTAGATAATGGGTTAATGAGCCGACAAAACCTATTTAAACACCCTTAGATTGTTTAGATGAAACCATAATCACTTCATGGATTGATGGGTTTAGATTTATGTTTTAGTAAATATGACTTTCGATTTGGTGTTCTTATTGTTTATAAATTGATTATAAAAAAAAATTGTTATTATTTATAAATAGGAGTTGGTGTTTATTGTCTAATGAGTGCGTCTTGGGGATTTTAAAGGATGTAAGCAATTTATAAATTTGGGGCCAAATGTGGTATGACAGAAAAATTAGTTCCTAAAAGAATCACTTTATAGTAGCTCAAAATGAACATTATTTTAGATTCTCCTACATTATAGAAATTTAATGAAGCATACCTGAGTTTTGCCCTTTATATAATTAGGGAATGAACATTATATAGTAAGTTTAGTACCAAAATCTCATCTTATAAGAGCAAGATGGAGCAGGTCATGGGTTCAAGACACACTGGGTTTGTGTGTAACTTACCAATAAAAAAAATAGCATGGAGATGCTTAAAATTATGGTTCTTGGGTTTCTTTACAATCACATCAATAACATAACCAGGAAAAAAAAAAAATTTAACATCAAGAAATTTCACTATAAGAAGTTGTTGACATTTACTGCTCGTATATATGTACATGCAGTAGAATATAGAATATAGGCTAGAGCTTTCCAGGTAACCAAAACTTTAACACCCTTGGAAGTTCAGCATAATGGCAAATGAAAATTCGCTGCTGAATATGAAAAGCTTCATCCTTTAGCAAGTTTAATTTGTGGGGATAATGAGTCACTGCAACCTGCAATAAAAGTTCTGGAAAGTGATTTCTTGAAATTTAATAGACGTCTTCCAATTATATATATTTATCCTTTGAATTTTCTTTTTTGATTGTCAAAGTTAATAGATACCATCTTGTAGCATTTTGAGCTTACTTGTAACTCTTGGCTCCTACACCATAATTATATTTACTATACCATGCCAATCCTTGCTTTTCAGGAAAATGATAAAGCTGGCTTGGAATTTTCCAATTTTAATTTCAATTTTTTTCATCATGGTAACTATATGTGGCTATGGCATCTAAACCTTTGTGCCTTGTACTGGTAAACATAATTTCTATAGTCAATGCCAGCTCTTGTGAAGGTTTTGTTTTGAATTTTAGCACCTCTCATGCACAAAGTGCTTGGAGGTGTAGGAAGACAAGAGTTCGAGCTGTAAGGTTAGTAGTCATATTGTAACTATCAAAAAAAAAAAAAATTGCACTTCATTTCTAGGGTGTCTTATCAACAAAACCATGGAGCCAAATAGAAGGCGTGCAATTCAATACATTTTCATAGGAATTAGTCATTCAATCTCTTTGTCACATATTTCTATTCACCACAAGAAAGGTTTCATCACGTATCCTGCACAACTGTGGTAAATTGAGTAGCACAAAACTTGAATCATCTTCCATTATGTTGTCAAGAAATAGATTTCACACTCATTTTCCAACCCCAAAAGACTCCAACATAAAAAAATTTTACCCTTCCCACTATCTTGGCAACCATAAGAGCAGCCACTAGAATGCTGAAATTAGGATGGTATCCAGCTATGATCTTGCTTTTCTAGGACTAAAACACTAGGCATTGCCTTTTATTAAAACAAATTATGTTAAATGTTTGGGCTAGAAGGTGGGGTTTGGCTGAGTCTTCTAAGTTGTTTTTACTCACTAAGGCAATGATGGACCTACTATTATGATGCATGTGCAACTCTCTTGAAATAATACTGTATTAACTAGTCTATTTGTGAAAGAAGTGATTGCAATTAAGTTACAAACATTTTCCATAATTTTTTGGTAAATAAAATTTCAGTCCTTACATTTTATAGTCAGTGTCAATTTGACCCCTACATTTTGGTAGCAATTAATTTGGCTCCTATTATTTTCAAATTTGAGCCACATGATAAAGAAGCTATAGTGTGCAAGTCTTATATTAAAATAAAAAATTATGATAGATGATTAAAACAATTAAAGTAAACATAAAAATTATTGGTAATATAGTTTTTGTCAGACTAAAAATTTTCAATTTCTTGAAACTTAAAAAAAAAAAAAAATGTGGAAAGATTGAAAATTCATTTAGAAGAGGATAAAGACATGATGTCTTCAGCTAAAACATGCTCAATAATAAAAGGAATTTCCTCTATCCAATTCACAAAACCTACAATGCTTCTAGCAAGCTGGGTTTGATAATGGGTTGATGAGAACATGTTTAAATACCCTTAGGCCTTAGGTTGTTTAGACAAAACCATAATCACTTCATGGACTGATGGACTCAGATTTACGTTTCAATAAAAACAACTTTAGATTTTCTGTCACCAACTGTTGAAGAACTAATTTCAATCTTGCGCAAAGAAGTTTACAATATACCCAGTGATCAAAGAAATACAACATAAGATTGTTGAAGCAGAAGATATGGCAATTTGAATGTCATTAACATTAGTTAGGCATGCTGTAACTCATCTACCACATTAAATTTAGTGTCTTGGGGATGTGGTTCCTCATGATGGTGTTTCAAATGTTTGCATTAGACCAAGGCATTTACCACATCTTGCCAAGAGGTAGGATTATGTTTGCTAATCACTTCTAAGTGTTGTTTTGGCTAACAAACTAAGCATATTATTTAAACAGCGTGGAAGCAGTATCCTTCCTACAGGCATCCAAGACTGCAGCAAGAAGAGTACGCAAATCACAACAAATAGTAGATCTATGAGCAGCTGCAAATTTAGTGAGACAATGAGCTGCAAACCTTTTATAGCATCTCCTTTATATGAAGTTTTCTCCTCTTCCTATAGTGCTTCATAAAATTGACTTTGGTTTGCTAAGATAGCTATAAATACCTAATTTGAATGAATTTCAAGCAATCTCCACATGCAGCTTGAAGAATTCTTGCAAGTGAACAAAACAATTAACAACTAGAGTAAAATCCAAGTAGAATTGAGCAGCTTCTAGCTCGCATTACAGGGATCCTCTCATTGTTTTTTCCTTTGCTCATCCTTCATTAAACCATAGTAGGATGCAAGAAATGGGAGAATTTAATTGAAGATGCAGCTGTCATTTGACCAAGAAAGTCGAAATACTTCAAAGAACTAACCAGTTGTTCAAAACAACTTCAGAATCATTAAGACAGCCAACATATATGGTATGTGACCTGGTTTTGTAGTACAAAAAAATGGTGAAAAACATCAAACCACCCAACAAACATTTGACCACAACTATTCCAACAGTGACTTATTAGGCAACTGTCTCCTTTAATGACTATATGGATCCTTCTGATCAAAATATAATAATAATAAATAACTGTATGGGTCCTGTAGAATCTGTAATAATCTTCCCATACGTTACCTCCTGTTGTGCATAGTTAGTTATGTGCCACATTAATGGAGCCATTTTATTCTAATTTAATGTCAAAGAAATATGATAATTAGGGCCGTCTTACAAGCACTATGGTCTCTTATGTAAAAATGAAGATTAATGTATAAATTTTAAATGGCTAATTAAACTTCTACACTTTTGACAACCAACTATATATAGTTTCAACAAGAGTATCTTCCCAATCTTTCATGGCTCAAACATGAAAGAAAGTGTATGTGAACAGCCATTGAATTAAAGGTTTGTCAGTTCTGATTTATTATAGCTTCAATGGTAGCAAAATGCCAAGGAAAAATGCCAAGGAAAAATGTCAACAAAAATGTTTGTGAAGGTGTAAGGAGGTGGAGTGGATTGAGATTATATTGGAGCATCAACTGCCAGCTATTATGGAGCTTAGTTTATTCTGTGAACAGTAGATTTATCAAACTATTGGAGTGCAATGGAATGGAGTGCCTGTTTCTTTGATGAAACTATTGGAGTTATCAAAACCAAGTATTTCAGTTAAGAATATTGCATCCAGCAATTGGTAGAGAAATTTAAGTGGAGCGGCTGCATTGTTGATGAAACTATTTGAGTTATTAAAGCCAGGTGTTTTCTGTCAAGAAGATTGCACAGGAACACACAAAATTTCCTACAAGTGGCAAACAAATTTGAGTGGCTAACTAAAGTTCTACATCATTGACAATCAGTATATAGCTTCAAGAAGAGTACAGAAATCTGGCATCGCAATACTTGTATGTATGTAACAAACCACTTTTTCATGCCATAAGACCATAAGAACATTAGCATACCAGCTTATTTCTCCAAAAAAAAAATATTAAAAAAATAAAAATAAAAGATACTAGCTTGACAAACAAGCTCATCCACCTCTTTTTACCACTAGGTTAGTTTAATAATAAAATTTCAAATTTCAGAGAAGCCGTTTTTTCTCACAGTTTCAAGCATGATTAGCTCCATAACAAGGCAGAACTCCAGGTCATCATCCATCAAAGAACAGTGCAACATGCTCAACATAAAAGCTTCAAATATACTTGGGATGGAAAAAGAAAAGTTCCAATAAGCGAAGACTAAGAGCAACACAATATAAACCACTTGAAAGTCTTGATTATCGTTTCTGTCATAATTTATTCTACTGGCAATCAAGTGTTTACAGAATTCAAATTTAATTTTAGTACTGTAATGGACAAAATGACTATTTTGATGAAAAAATACAGGGATAGACTCCAATAACAAAATGAAATAAGAGAGCATGGGCTAGTTGAGTGATGCTGACAAGTATGCAGTGGGACATGAACATTTAATCTTATTACTCCAACATGAAAGAAATGTTACATTTTATAGTCAATGAATTAAAGATTTTTATAACTGTTACTAACTCACTTGCTTAGGGTTGATTGTTCTACTTCTATTATCATTGGTAGAAAATGCTGGGTAAAAATGTCAATAAAAAAGTCTGTAAAGGTGCAAGGAGGGGAGTAGTTTGAACAGTAGTTTAAGTGGAGTGGCTATATCTTTGATGAAACTATTGGAGTTATCAAAGCCAAATATATCAGATAAGAAGATTGCATAGGAACACTGGAATTTCCTCCAATTTCTTAATTGGCTTCCGAGGGTAGGATAAACGATAATTTAAGGGCTGGAATTGTAAAGGATTTTGAGCTTTTATATGAACATAATAGCAAGGTTAGTAGGAAAGAAGTCTGGCAAATTGTGCAAAAACAAGTCATAACAATTTTCTGGATAGCAGCAGAGGCTTTAAAATAGAGTGGTTTAAGGGGCTAATTTGAATTTAAGGCACCAATTTTATGGCCAGTTCGAACAAATAAGACCTAGGTTTGTTTGAAATCTTAAAAGAGGCTAGACGAGGTTAAACTTTGAGATTTTCATTAAGTTTGAGCAGCACTTGTAAACCATATCTGTCAACTGTAACAGTGTATAAAGAACAGATCGAGTAAAGATGCATCAAAACCTTTTGTTATTAATTTATTTTAAGTAAATATTTATTTATAAACATTGGCTATGACTTTAGTACACTAGAGATATAATGAAGAACCTTCAAGAAAGAAAAATCTACATCGTCTGTAATTTTGTAGAAAGGGATAGAAAAGGAGAGCAAAAGGGAGGGTAGGAGGGAAGCAGCCTACAGCAAACATCCTATCGAGGAGCCATTGAATAAAAAAAGAACTTCAACTATTCTTAACAGCCTCAAAAGTGCAGTTATTCCTTTTTCACCAAATTCACCATTTTAGGTAGTGTGGCATAACCATTCCAAATCCCATTTTTGTTGTATCATCTTCACCTTCCTTCCCACCATCCTAATAACTCAACAACCTATTTAGTCAGCTGTTAAACCTGAAACAAGGCAACAATTGCAGCCATAATCAAATTATAACTAAACACTGCCACAATAGCTTATTAACATTTTCTCTTCACTGCCCTTGGACATAAACAGCAGTCTATACCAACAATTAAGAAAAGGGAGACACTAACTCTATCTAATGATGAATCAAATTTGACTATCTTACTAAATCTATCACAAAGAAATATGACTAGAATATTAGTGCGACCTCTCCAAACCAAGGATCGTACTTAAAAAAAATAAATAAAAGCTTACATGTCAAACAATCGAGAATTTCAGCCCAAGGTAAAAGGACCATCAATACATTGTCTTTTTTTCATCTATGTTCTTTTTTCTTTCTTATTGTTAGATGTCATATATCAGAGCAGCATTGGCTCTAGCAAGAATCAAAGTAGAAGAGAGAACCACTATGATTAATATGTTGAGTTTGAGTCCCAAGCTTTTACAAATGCACCTTCATCTATGATTCACAGGCAGCATCAACAAAGTGTCAACCATGATGTCCTTAGGGAGATAGTTGTTACTCAGTTGGAGGATCAGTGTATATGGCTACATAATTTGTAGAGAGAGAGTGAAGCGAAAGTAAGAGAATTGCAATTATGAAAGAGTGAGTGTACTTTGGCAGCGTAGCTTCAAATAAATTCCCAAGATAAAACAGTTATGAGTTATCTAATTATGACTTGAGAAATATGTGTTTGCAAGATCTATAGTTATAGGAATACAAATAATGTTATAGAGTTGGGAGGTCAATGGACAATGTACAGTGTCATAGGGAGATTGCTATTGCTCTTATAGAGGTGTAGAAATGAATTTATGTTTGTCACAACCTAACTGCTCTATATGCCTTTAAGTTCCACCTCATTTATCAAACAAGTTTATTGAACAAATCCCTTAGTAGTATAAACCTTAGCATGTTTCTTTAGCATAAAGAAACACAATAGTATTGAAAGGAACACAATAGTTAAGCACCTGAACAACCATTCACATACAAATATCAAATACCAATTTATAATAGCGACAAAATGATGATGTAAGCATGGGATAACAGTCAAGCTTTAGCAATACTATCTAACTAAATGCCTACTACTAGAGGAAAAGCTCCATCCATACCATTATCAATTCCAATCTTGTATGCTCACCACGAACCAATTAGTAAGATTCCACGTTTGTTCCATCAAGTAAAACAAGGCTCTCCATGAAACTGGCTATAAATGAAGGATGTTGGATATCGAGATCCTTCTTCTCTTGTAGAGTTTCAGTGTCAATTAAACCATACTGCATTCCTTGCCTATCAAATGGATCATTTCTATAGCCAACTGTAAGTGAACCATAATTGGTCAAGCGAACCCAACAAGCTAGCCTTTCAAATGGTACAACAAAAAGTTTATTCCAAGACTCAACCACACCATAGTCTGTCATCACCCATATGGAGTATTGGAAGCTAGATTTTCCAATGAAAGCCAGTTTCCCTCTGAATGATGCAAGACATGTTCTTTGAAGCTATTGTTCATAGATAGAGACGTCAGGCAGTGCTAGCTTTCTGAATTTCTCACTATTGACATCAAACGTCACAATATTTGTTTTTGTAATCTAATGCAAAGCTCCACTAACCAAAGGGATTGGAGAAAGCAAATCTTTATTGAACCATACATATGTTGTATGGTTTTCACACAATAAGAAAAGATCATAACAAACATCAAATAACATGTGAACATGGTATATGTACATGAAAAAGAAAGCTACTATATGAATATACGAAAATAGTAGTTTCAAAAGCAAAGTATAGAATTTATTTACAAAAAGATGATGTTGGAATTAAATTAAAACTCCTAGGCCTATACTCTCTAACCATCCCCAGTGGAGTTGTCAAGCTATGGACACCCAATTTTTTGACTCGCATGTCTATCGTCAGGGTCGTTGCACATTGGGTCCTTCGCGATGTGACTTGTGAGTGATTGTGTATTTAGAGTTGGGTGTGTGAGTGTGTGAGTACCTTTTTCTTATTTTTATTTTAGAAGCTGCCACCAACCATTGGTTTTGTATTAAGTGTAATTGGTCACCTAAATATCTGATTTATTTTAAGTTACCTAATTAACTAAGCCAAATTTTAAGGGTTCATAAATTAAGGTAAATCAAAAGTCTTTGAACCAAAGATCTGAGACTCAGAAGTTTGGTTATGTGTAGGGAAGGTGTTAAGCGCCCCACAACGCCTATCTGAAGATAGTATCTCATTTTAATTAAATTCCAAACGTTATCTTTTGGTAAAGAAATTAGATACTTGGCATTTTCATATTTTTTTGAAAAATGTTTTTACAAACAATATACATATACACATGTGAGTAATATTTACATATAGTATTCATGTGAATAATAACTCCATCAAAATATACAACCAAAATTTTAAAGTATGTATATAAGTAACATGTGAAAAAGAATACAAGTATACCATAAAGTAACATGTGAGTGTCTATTATATACATAGCTAGCATGTGAATACTAAAAGCTAAAAAAAAAAAAAAAAACATAATGTAAATAAAAGAGAGGGTTGGAAGAATAACACCTTGTTGTCATCCATCAATTTCTCATTTGTATTCATGCACAAAAGAATGACAAATAGAAAGTTGTTAGTGCCAAATATGTTAGGAACAAATGTATGCTTATGGGGTGTTCAAAGACTCAAGGAAATGAGCTTTGAACACAACCCCCATGACTACACCTATTCTAAGAAAAGGCTTAAAAGAAAGGGTTATAACGTTACCATTATATTTTGGAAAACCGCTTTTTGAAAGAAATATTTCAAAAACAATCCTTTTAGAAAAAGGTTTTTGAAAATACTTTGAAGAGAGATTTTTTTTATAATTTTTTTCTATGGTTTTTGATTTCTCTCTCTCTCTCTCTCTCTTTTCTTGACATTGCTCTCCTTTTTTCTCTATGTCTTACACAAATCATACATAAATTTTCTACCTTACTTTTTTTCTATCTTTTTTTCTTCATGATGAGGGGGGGGGGGGGGGGGGGGGTATATATAACAAAAATGAAGGAATAGGGGGCTAGCATTGGTGTACCCTAGTATACTAATGCCATCTCTATCCTTATCCGGCTTTGTCAGTGTCTCATCAACATTTTTCATCTTTTTCTGATTTTAGGCTTAACTTTTGTTCTTTGAATTTTATATACACAGAAATCGACAAAAACTCCTTTTTTCACTTTTATATTTTGTTTGGCTTACTCTTCTGCTGCTTTTGTTGTGATCTCCAACAAACCATGGTTGGTCTAGCCCACTACACCCGGCTCTGTACCATGTGAAACTATGATTATACAACATTTGCATGTCCTATATTGAGTCCACTAGAATTTTAAGAGTTTGATAGTGAGTGTAGTGATTTGTCTTTATTATGGGTGGTGTTTGTAGCTTTTTTATTGAATCCAAAATTTTTCAACTGGTGGTAGAGGAAGGGGGACGATATTTTTCTTTAAGGATTTTTTAGCGGAGTAGGTACTTCATGAAGTCGGTCTTCATGGGTAAGAATGTGGCATAATGGTTGATAAAGAGTATAGAACAGATTGTCGTTGGGGTTAGTGCAAAGTATTTTTATACGTTCAGGGAAGGTGATTTAGCCTACACCCTCCAACAGAGCTCCAATTCTTTTGGTTTGTTTCTACTGCTGACTGAATTTAAAGTTGGCGGGTTTAGGAGGTCCATTATTATTCCAGTAGGCAAAGTAAAGAATGGATGGAGGGTTTTTGGGTTAGAGTTAAGGAAGATTTTGGAACCTGAAAACTATGTGAATGGTGGGACTAGGCAATTTGTGGCTCAGCTTCATAAGGATAGATCAGGGATTCAACCTTTTAAATCTTTTGCCGACACGGTGCCTGGGCATCAGGTGCAGGCAAGGGGCAGAAATCAGCCTTATCGGTTTAGCGCCCATGATAAAGGGAAATGGCTGTTAGGGGATACTGAGGGGGAGAAGCAAAACCTATTGAGCGAAAAGGTGGTGAGCTTACCAGGTCCGGCGACTTTAGGAGGTACAGAAGTGGGTTCTAAATGCAGTATATAGGACTTTAATTTTGGAAAGATATATCCGGTAGGAAATAAAAGGAGATCTTCGTTGCATTTCAAATCAAATTGGATTGAACATGTTTATGGAAAAAAATGAGAACTGAGGAAGTTAGACTGGGCAAGAAAAATTTTGACTTTAGAAGTGAATGAGGAAGGAAAAGGCGAGTGGCATGGAAAAAAGGTGGTTTTAGGAGTTGTATTTGGGTTTCTAGAGATTAAAGGGATCACATGGTGGGTTCTTTTAGTGTTTAACGAGTTCACAAACCAGTGGTGGGCTTAGACCAAGATGGTTCTTAAGTAGGCCTTCCAATGATCTCTTTTCCAGAGCCCACTAGCCCATCTAGGATGGAAGAGGGTGTAAGCCCATCTGTGGGTGACCTGAGCCTTTTAAACAAGGAAGCCTATGCATCGGTGATGTCCAAAGCACCTCATGCGGTCTTGAATGCTCAGGGCGTCACCTGCGCCACTGGTAATGGTCAGCACAACGAGACAACATGACTTGAAGTCGGCGACAAGCCTGGTGGGTCAATCCGTGATGATCTTTTGTCCTGTGAAGGCAGCGATGGTGAACCGCGGTCCTTTTTTCGATGGGTTTCACGCTGGGGACTCACCAGCAACACTAGATAGGGCCCATCTAGCAGCCCACGAGCCAGTGATGGCGGCAAGCCCCAAAACAAGTCACGATATCGCTATTGCCCAGACTGAGGTATTGGGTTGACCTGTGGAGCCTGCGAGGGAGGTCGATGGCTTTGTTTCTGGTGGGTTTCATGTTGAGGAGTTACCAATGACACCGGGTAAGGCTGATATAGTACAAACTCACTCATTGGTGACGGTGATGAGTGATAGGGTGTCAATGGGTAAGGCAATAACAGAGAGTGATAGGGTGTCAATGGGTCCTTTTTTGTCCAATTTGTTTCTGAGTTTATCGAGAGCTGGGATAGCAGAGTTGAGTGTCCAGGGTGGAGATGAAGGGGGTTGGGTTGATTTTGCAAGGGTTGCTCAGGGGATAAAGACTCCCTATCAGGTTGACCAATTAGTGGTATCAACAGATTGTGGTTATCCTGAGGCAAGAGTATCGACAGAGAGAGAAGTGGTTAGTGCCGACATGGGTTTGGGTGATGTGGATAGTCCCTCCCCTTTGATGACCATTACTCCCTTGGGGTTAGCTGTACTGGCTGAGTTGAATAGTGGTAATGAGGTTTTGGGGCTTGAAAATACTTTGTATATTTCTAATTGGGTGAAACATAGACTCCCTGATTTTAGTAAAATGATGGGGCTTTCTCTAGGTTGACATGAGGAGAAGTGTATTTAGCTCTTACAAGGGCTTGAGAGGGAGATTAAGGCTACTAATCAGCTAAACAGAAAAGATGCAGCCCACCGGAAAGTTGTGTCCAAGGACAAAGGGAAGAGGGAGTTGAGGAATTTGATTTCCTTGGTTAATTATGATGGTAGTAGATAGTCTTCTTTGATTGCAATACTGAGATTGGAGTAGGGTGTTAACAATTGTAATGAATTTGAAAATGGTGTCTTGGAATGTCAGAGGATTGAATGATTCACGAAAATGTTTGGTGGTTAGAAATTTACTACGAGAGTGGAATTGTGATGTAGTTTGCCTTCAAGAAACTAAGCTTGCTAGTATGGATAGATAGTTGGTTTGCAACTTGTGGAGTTGTCCTTATGTTGACTAGGTGGCTTTGGATGCGATTCAGACAACTGGTGGGGTTTTGATGATGTGGGATAGGAGGGCTTTAGAAAAGTTGGAGGTAATGGTGGGTTACTTTTCTGTTTCGGTGTGGTGGCAGGGTGTGGGGGATGGTTTTATTTGGGCTTGTTCTGGGATTTATGGCCCAAATGATAATGACTTAAGGGGGCAGATGTGGGATGAGCTGATTGGAATTCAGCAACTTTGGGATGTTCCATGGTGTTACATAGGGGACTTCAATGTTGTTCGATTCCCAAGTGAACGATTAGGGGGATTGTGCCTTACTATGGCTATGGAGAATTTTTCTGAGTTCATTGAGGAGGTCAATTTGATTGACTTGCCATTGGAAGGAGGGAGTTATACTTGGTCTAGTGGCTTGGATCAGCCTTCGATGTCCAGGATGAATGGTGAAGGCTCCTTTCAATGGTGTGGGGATTCTCCACTTAAATTGACCTATCCCGTTGTGTATGGGATTGCCTCCAATAAAGGGGCATCTATGGCCTCTTCTCTTGAACGGTTGGGGACTGAGGAACAGAGAAATTGAGATGTTCATTTCATTCAGAGACCAAATGATTGGGAAATGGGTGATGTGGATGCATTTCTTTGTACTTTGGGCTCTAATTTACCTCCAATTGAGAATGGAGACCGTATGCGATAGAAGTTGACGAAGAATGAGGATTTTGATATCCGATTGTTTTATAATAAGTTAAGAGGACCCATGCCCATTATATTTCCTTGGAAAAGTGTTTGGAAGGTTAAGGGCCCTTGGCATGTTTCCTTCTTTGTGTGGACTACTGTATGGGATAAAATCCTTATAGGTGACAATTTGAGGGGTAGAGGGATGGACTTTGTTGACTAGTGCATTATGTGTCGTTGTAATGGTGAAACGGTAGATCATTTGCTACTACATTGTGGTAAGGCTTACCGGTTGTGGAGTTTGGTTTTTAGATCTTTTGGGATTTCTTGGGTCTTGCCAAGATTAATTGCAGATACTCTCTTTGGTTGGTGGGATTGGCTTGGGAAGCATTCGTCTAGTATTTGGAATTTAGCTCCGCTTTGCTTAATGTGGTGTTTGTGGAGGGAGCGAAATTGGAGGACGTTTGAGGACATGGATAGTTCCGATGATCAGCTATTGGCTTCTTTTAGTGGCTCCCTTTTTGATTGGTCTAGGGCTTGGGGACTCACCTTTAGTGATTCTCTCCCTATGTTCCTTAGCTCCCTTCTTTGTAATTAGTATTTTTTTCTTTTTGTTTTTTTTTTTTACCTTTTTTTTCTCTATACTTTTTTCCTCTGCCTTACGTTTTTTTTGCATGAGGTAGTTTTTTTGAATATACATCTTTATTTCTTATCCCCCCCCCCCCCAAAAAAAAAAAAAACAGAAATCTCTGGATGTCTAGTTTCTAATGGTTCTGGCCTTGTTAAATTTGGAGCTTCGGTCATCGAGAGATATTGCACTCGAAATGGAGGTGACGCAAAGTTGAAAAATTTTAAGCATCTTTCCTTGAAAAATTTATATCTTTTAATCCAAAGCAGATATCGTCGAGCCCTTTTGGTGGAAATTAGCTAAGACCTTGTTCTTCAAGATGGTCTGATGCGTTCGTTCTAATTCTTGCCCAATTGGCACAGTTTATTACGCAAAGCCAGGTCGAAAGCTACTGGTTTCCCTGAAAAATACAGTGAAGATTTTATTAGAGTTTCAATATTTCTGTAATATCTCATCCATTTTAACTCCGTTTTTGACTTGTAAACTATTGTTTCAAAGTGAAAAATGTGCCCTACGAAACAATCTAAAATTCAATGGTCGAATAAAAAAGTCAACTTTTTGACCATACCCAATTAGGGTTTTGGTCAGATTTTCTGTAAAACGGTTTTTTCAAATGTTGTGACTTTTTGATTTACCATTCAAACATTTTGTATTTAATTTTACCCTTTTTGGCTTTGAAATTTATGATTTTGCACCTTTTTAAAATTTTTTTTGTTTTTGTTTTTGTTCTAACGTGTGAATCAGGGTCGGACCAAATACGGTATCAACTGTTCTCCACCACTAGGTCAGAATTCAAATCCCATTTACCTAGCCCATTACCTAATTCATGTCCTCACTTCTTGTATCTAACTACTATTCAAAAACTAGTTTGACTATCAAGTTTATTGAGGCAAATGACAAAGTGATTAACAAAATGTTGATATGGCATGATCAAATATAATGTTACTAGCAAAATAATATGAAAAAGTTAATCAATATTTAAAAAGTCATGTAAGTATTTTTTATTATTATTTTTTTTAGAGAATTTCAATCTATGACATACGTTCTCGATGATAGCTCTTTTATCATCAGACCAAGATACCAATTGGTTTTTGGTGTAGGCGCGGACTGAACCCTAGATCTCTTATTTAACCATTAGAGACTTTATTAGTTGAGCTAACTGAAACTCACTAAGTGGGAAGATAGAAAATGGGAAACTAATGAAAAAGTGGAAGGATAGAAGAGATTTTAATTTCCCTCATTTATGTTTGATTGGAGGTGGAAAAGTTGAGAGATTGAAAAAATGAGTTTGGTATACATTTTCTCATCTGCCCTTATTAAAAGATGATGCCTAATTAAAACAAAAAAAGTGGTAAACAACCAACCAAAAAATATCAACGGTATAAAGCAACTGCATCAGATCGTGCATAATCTTGCAAAATACAAAAAGTAGTCCATTTGACACATTTTGAGCAAAAAAACACCCACTTCAGTGGGTGTAAAATTGTGTATAAATGCACAAGTGCTACAGTAACGGTGCATATATGCACGGTTACTGTAACTTATGCATTTAATATTTTAGTATTTTTTGGTAGTGTTGGAATTGTGAGAGAGTGGTAGTGAGTGAGGAAATAATAAAAAAATTGTAAAAAAATGAATATTTTATTGAATAGATGTGTAGAATAAATGACTGATGTGATTGTGTGTTTTGTAAAAATGAGTGTGTAAAATAAAAAAAGTAGTTTTTTTTGTTCAAAATAAATGGAAAGTTTGCATGAGCTGATGCGGTTGCTCAAGATGCAAATTTTGAGGACCATGATGGATGAAGCACTTTGACATCAATATTGCAAGTATTGAAAAACAAGGGATCGATTAAAAAGTAACCTTAAACTACTTTGTTTTTAGTACTTATTTCATCTTCTCATGCACGTCATACTTGGCCAATAATTGGGTTGAATTTCATATTACAAAGACCATCAAAGGGACTGACAAATCAATAAGTCTTGGTCCTTGGACTTTTGAGGATACAGCTTTTTCAATCTGTGTTTGTTAGAAAATCTCTACCGTTAGTAGGAATGTGAATTGGGCCGCCCATTACTTGGGCAGTGGACCTGCTGTTTTTTTATAGAGATTGGGCCCATATTCTCTTGGATCTGCCTGTTTGTCCCCTTTTTTTTAATGGCTGAGATGATTTTGGCCCAAGTCATGTATGTTATATGGGTTGGTTTATTCCCTTCCTTGATTAATGAATTTTGATTTACAAAAACCAAAAAAAACAAAAACAAAAAGAAATAGAGAGAGAGACTAAGGGTGAGTTTGGCATTAGATTTAAACTTTAGTTTTTAATTTTTATGTACAGCTTTAGTTTTTCCCATCTTTTTTTACTTTTTCAAAAATTTTCAAGGTATAAATATATTTTAACACACTTTCAGTAAAGTGTTTTCAACGAAAAACTAAATAAGCTGTTCCAAACGGACCCTAAATTACACCAATCTCTCTTAAGATTTATTGAAAAACACTCTCTCATTTAAGGTTTTTATAAATGAAACAGATAAATCTATATCCTTTCATGCATTAACTTAGCTAACCAAATATTATAATTTTTAATAAAAAAAATATTCTTACTTATTTTTACAAATTTCAAGGAGAAAGTGTCATTTCGTCCATATTTGTTGAATAGGAATTTTTAATTAAATTGTAAAATATTATGTTATGAAAATTAAGCATAGACTAATTTGTTGTAATTATAGAAACCTCAACAAAAGGAAGTTAATTGTACAAACGTTTAAGAGGGATGTCATTTTGATATATCTCAAGAGAGGTTGGGCTCACAATGTATGAGCTTCTATTTAAGATGTCTAAATATAGGGAAAATTGTCTTGTAAAGTGACTTTATATAATCATTTCATCACAACACATGAGCCTTACATGCTATGAGTCGCTCCATATTCTATAATATTACCTTGAAATCCGAATGGCGAAGATACATGGTCTTAACAGCCTTTGATCTTTAGATCAATTATTTAGTTATCAAGATATCTTGGCAAAACTAGAAACAATATTTTTATTCTAAATACGTAGCCCATGTATCAACATAAAATCAATGTTGGTGAGTTATAGGGATAAGCTAAGCATAGCAAAATTTGCTTTACTCGGCAGCAAATCAAGACTTAACATGGGTTGAACAAGTAACGCACAACATTCAGACCACGTATCAACTATTACAAACCATATAACCCCATCAATATTACTCATGTATGGAAATGGACCAACAGAAAATAGGGTGCCCTTAGGAAATTGGTTTTTTTTTTTTTTTTTAAATAAAATTTTCTAAAAATATTTCCTAAACCAATATCCGTAAAGTATTCGTTAAATTTTCCCAAAAAAGTAATAAGCCATACAACCTTAAAAGGAGGTGAACATGAAGTAAAAATGTATACACTTTTTGAGTATAACCCATTTATCCACTAAAAGAAAGAAAGAAATTTGACTTAAACATCAAACCGCTGGTGGCCAAAGACCTTACCAATATTTTAGACTTTCTTCCTTTATTTCTTGCATTAGACTAATTTGGTCTCGATATCAAGACCTAAATTTTTGTGGTATAAAAACTGAGCTTTTCCATCTTTCCATGAAGGCATTATGAGATGGTCTGAAAAAAAGAGTATCTTTATGGGGTTGAACACTTGGAACAGGAACTCAATACTGGCTTCGGCTATTTTGAGAATGTATTAAACTATGCCAAACCAATTGGGCTTTAAATTGACTGAAGTTCCATTGCAATCAGGCCTGGCTTCCAATCAGTTTTGCACAAGCTTAGGTTTGGGCTCAAAGCTTTGACAAAGCCCAGTTAACATAAATAATATGGCTTATTTAAAGAAACATCAAGTGAGGCTTGTAGTTTCTTGTGATAGGCCAGAATAGCCAAATTAAATGCCATGGCATGTCCTCTCAATCCCAAAATCTCATCCCTTTAAAATGGTCTTGAACTTATGATCCATCAACTAAGGTTTGAAGTTTGAACCATTATAAATGGGCTAGATATTTATATGGGATTAATGGTCCGTTTGGATTGAGAGGGAGTTAGAGAGAGTAGAGTATTGTAGATTTAACACAAAATAAGCTTATTTTTAACCAACTCTCCTCTACTCTCCTTCCTTCCCCCACTCCATCCAAATAGACCATAAAGGCTTCGATAACTTTGTTCTCCCCCTCCCCCCCCCCCCACACACACACATATATATAATATGGTTCAGTGTAACATGTTTTTTGTCAACAACTTTGGGTGCAATCACATTGTGCTTATCACTTTTTTAATTCATTATAATAAATAAATAAGTAGACTAAAATACTACTTACATCATCTAAATTTGATGTTACTTCTAAATCAGTCCCTTAACTTTAAATCAGTCAAGGTTATAAGTTGCAAATTTTGAAGATCATGATGGATGTAGCACTTTGACACCGATATTGCAAGTATTGAAAAACAAGGGACCGATTTAAAAGTAACCTTAAACTATTTTGCTTTCGGTAGTTATTTCATCTTCTCATTACCTAAGACTAAGAGACAGAACTGCCTAAAAACATGAAAGTCTAATAAGCAAAAGAGTTAGCCCAGTGGACATCTTGCTTGTCTACTGTCAAAATATGGGGGAAAAATGGTCTGGAATAACACCATTTGTATGAGCTGAAGCAATAAGAAACAGGCAGTATTCAAGAACACTAGAAAGAAAAGGTACAAATCAAACAGTCATATAGATAAGCTGTGCATGAAAATACAAAATCAAAAGGGTTATAAACAAACAAATGAACTCCACATGGTCAAGTCCAAATAGTTTGGAATAAGACTATTTTGTTGAATCATGCTGAAGCAAGGTTCCTTAAATCTGAAATAAAGCCATAGGATTCATATTGAAACTCAAGACAGTGAAGTAATAAACTATGTGATCACTGGTTCATTGGGCTCGAGAATAAAAGAGATGCTTTGTATTTGTTTAATTAATTTCATTATATTAACACCTGTTTCACAGAGGCATTGATTTAAAGGGCATTTAAGGAGACTGACAATAGACAAAAAATGAAATTTTAAACATATCAATAATGGGACTAATGGAAGGGGAAGAGAAAAAAAGGGGTGCAACAAGCTAATAACCAAACATTGAAAATGCCACTGCCATGCTTACTAAAGGAACAGATATGTTGTCATCTACTACCTCCGTCGTTGGAAGGGACTCCACCACAGTTGCCACCAAAGAAACTAGAGCGACCTTTTGCACTGTTTGGACCCAATCCAAATGTAAATATCCCAGAACTGAATAGTATTGCAGCATCCTACATTATAAAGATAATTTTCATGTCAATGCCAAAATCCACACAAAGCAATTTAAATTTTGATAACCATATTTGGTTGACCACAATGATGGTTTCAAACTCACCCAATGGAAATCAGGAATCCAAAAATAAACATGGATATGCTACCCGCCCAACTCTTCTGCTGATTATAAGGAATCTTCAAGGACCCAAATCTTCTACCTATGATATCGGCAATACCTATAAGTCACCAAGTTGAAAATTAGTGACTGGTAGGAGTCAGGGGCAGCTGAATTCGGACAATGGAGAGGTATTACCATCACCACCACACATCATGGCCAACGAGATCAATCCAACTGGAGACTCACGCCAAAAGATAAGAGCACATAAAATCAATATCAGAACATAATACAAAGGGCCTCTAAGCAACTCCCTGCAAACATATTGATATTGAAGCAAAATTACTTGTCTCTATTATCACAAAGAGATGAATCCAAATAGCTTTGTAATGATGACTGAAAAAATTACTCTGGTTTTCCTTCTCGAGTAACAGATTTTATGAGCCCTTCATCAGAAGCCAATGAGAGGCCGTGGATGACAAGCCTCAAAAAATTCACAAGAGGAACTAAACAAGCAAAGTACCGCGCCTCTGTTGTGGTGCTATTCTAGGATTAAAATAACCAGCGGAAGTGGTTAAGGAAAACGGCAGTTCAAACCACTAGTATTTTTTATGAATAAAACCTGTTAGTATCTCATATACAGAGGGAAGCAATACCTGAAAATTGGCCAAGAAGCCATGAAAAACAGCCCAGACAATATATGAACCAGTTTTCTGCTTAAACTCTGCTCCAATCAGTAGAGATATGAAAATTTGTGAAAGAGAAGGCAAAGTTATGACAAAGAGAGAATATGCATACACTCTTAAAAGCAACATAAAATGCTTGGTTTCTGCTTGATTACGGTTTACTTGTCTATAGAAATACATCAAAACCTATTATATATCTTCTCTGCTAAATAAATGGCATAATTTTTAACAAGTAATGAATGATGTTTCACCCAAAGCTTCTTTTTCCAAATTTAACTATAGTAGGCTACCACTATCAATTCCTTAATGCCCCTGGAATCTCTTTTTGGCTTATTGATCTGCACAACATATACTTTTTAACTGCTACAAGGAAATCACCTTACCACAATGACTCTTCCATAGACAATATATGCATTTGGAAGGCATTCTATGCTTGGAATCCAACACTAATTGGACACCAATTAATAAATCCAACTAAGATACTTCATATTACAAAAGTTGTTGCAAAGTCCTTCAAATTAACTTTAAAACTAAAATGCAGGAAACATGGATTCTTGGTTTCCTTGGTGAAAAATAGACATCTATCTTCCTTAGTTTGGCTAGATGCAAGTATTTCGGTTCTAAAACCTAAACTTTGATGGGTTCAAAAAAATTACAACTTGCAAGCTCAATATTTTTGCATTTTTAACATTATAAGGATCTGAGAGGCAAGCCCTACATATGTAAGCAAGCAACCCTCTCTCATTTTTTTTTTTTTTTTTTTTTTTCTCTTTTAAAAGCTCCGCAATGCAAAAATAATGGAGCTTTTGAGTAAATTTAAGGCTTTCAAGGAAACCATGATGTAAATTATATCCTACAACTTGGTGGACAAAGACACAGATGTCATGTCATAACATAGTAACACATATATGGAGTTGACAAATTAGAACTTAAAAGCTTAACCTGATGGGACATGGTAAATTCAATCACTTAATCAATATTCAAACTCAAGACTATCCTAAAAGCCTAAGCTGAATTACATAATTAATTTCAAATAATAATGTTTGTTAGATTTATGATTAAGTGATTAAATTCACCATTTCCTAACAGCCAAAATCGGTAACTTAACATGGTATCAGAGCAGGAGATCTGAGTAACTTTTGGGACAATCGGTAATTTAACAAAGTTAAAAAAGATAACTCCAAAAGCGAGTGTGAAATCGATTTGTCATTGCGCCTCATCACACAAATATTAAGCCAAGTGCACAAGTCTTTGTTTGTGCATGTGAAATAGCCAATTCTCCTAATATTAGAGATGAGATCATGATTTCACTTCAAAAGAGGCGAAATTCAAAAAATCAATCGATATGTGGATCGGCTATGAAATCAATAGATACAACAACAATAAGTAAGCCTTAGTATCAAAATTTTTGGATTGGCTATGAATCCTCAACAGACTAATCAAGATGTTCTTTTCTACCATTCTATGTTATCCAAAGTCATACTCACTATTACTTTTATAATTAACATGCCTTTTTTTTCCTACTTATATTGTTATTGTTATTGTATGTTATAAGATATCAATTAATTCTGAATCGTCCCACCTCGAAGGCTTTGTTGTTATTGATTTAATATGTTACAATTTTTCTCCATGGTTTTATGCCAAAGTCATGTATCCCATCAGAATGTGAATTTGTTTCCTTCTAATATTATTTCAAGGCACTAGGGGTTTACAAAAAACGGCTTTGACCGTACGACCACACTTTAACTGACCAAAATCGTTCGCACCTTACTCATGAACAAGAGTTTGTTCAACAAGAAAATAAACAAAGTTTGAACATGTAATCTAACTTATCAATAAACTCAAGTTCACCTTATCTTCATAAGAAGAAAGAGAACGCACAAGGGTTATATGGTTCGGCCTAAGGGCCTATGTTCATGGAGGAAGCCCTGGATAGCTACATCTTCACTATAATCTCAATTCTACAATTACAATGAACTTTAAGTATGGCTTATACAGCCCTGTTGCTATGCTGATCAGTGCTACTCAAAAAAAAAAAAGTTCTCTTTTTCCATCTCTCTCTCAAGTCTCCACAACGGGTAATTCTTACATGCTCTAAGAGCAATGTTCCCGCCGGGTGGGTCCCATGGTGGGACCCACATGTAGGGTCCACCCCTCATGTGTGGGACCCGCATGTAGGACCCACCCCTCCCCTCATGTGAGAGGAGGAAACATCACTCCCGGAGCACCTAAGTTTTTTCCCCCCACAACTAGATTCGGTACTAAACACAGTAGAGGAAAAAAAAAAAAACCTGTTGGATGAGGTTTCGCTGCGTGAGGAAGTCGAAGGCGGAGACGAGTGCATAGGCGCCGGCGAGTACGGCGGCGGCTACTCCGGCGTCGTGCAAGATGGTATGTGTGGCGGCGGCGGCGGAGGTGGCGCGTGGGGTGCACGGAGAAGTGTACGGCGCACGATGGAGAATATGGACACGTGGGGTTGGAAGAGGAGGCGGTGGTTTGGGAGTGAGTGAAGCAGAGGAGAGAGGGAGGTTGGTGGTGGTGTTAGGGCGGCGTAAGAGATAGACATTTGATCGGAAAGAGAGAGAGGGTCTGGTCGAAACTAAGAGGCTCATGATTTAGATAGAGAGAGAGAGAGAGAGTGTGTGTGTTTGAGTATTTGAGAGTGAGAGTTTAGACTAGAGTGGTTGCTAATCCGAATATGGTAAAATTATTTCAAGAATTCAATGGAGTTGGAAGTGAGTGAGGTTGTTTGATAAAGCTGTTGAGCTGTTCCTGTTCGGTACCGTTGGGCGTTGGCCATTACTCTCAGATGCTCCATTTGTCAGATTGAATAGATATCGAAGTGAGTGAGATTTTTTTATTTATTTATATATATATATATATATATATTTACCCTAAACTAAATAAGACAAAAACAAAAAAAAAAAGATCCCCCACACACGGGCCAGCCACTCACAAGTGCTATCTTGGGTCTATTATCTTGGGTATATTGAAATTACTTTTTTTCTTATTAATAAATGTTCACCATAATCCTATCAAAATAAATAAATTCACCATATTAATAATTTGTAAAAGTATTTATAAAATAGTTTGATACTCTAATATTTTCTTTTACAAATTACTAAATAATTTAGATTTCAATATATATGCTTTTGTCTCAAACTTTGTTTGGTTGGGAGAATAGAAGACTTTGAGGGCCGAAAAAGTGGAGGGACAAAAGTGGATTTAGGTGCGGTTTGGATTACGCGTCTACGTTTGGCGAGCATTTTGCTTTTTATTTTTTCTTTTTTTTTTTTCAAGCCGCTTATATTAACTTTTAGAGACAAAATTTACTGTTCATGAACAGTGCATGCATGTTTACATATTTAAAAATATTAAAAATGGGTCCCACGGTATTATTTACATATTTAAAAATTATTTTGTTACAGTGTTTTCAGTTTTTAGTTTCAACAAAAATAAGTTCAATCCAAACGGACCCTTAGATTTCTCTCATATATGTTTGGTTGTTTTTTGAGAAGAAAAATGAAAGGATAAAAAATATAATTCTTATAAATTTACTTTCATACTCTTATTTGATAAAAAAATTAACAAGAAGTTTGAAAAAAAAAAAAAAAAAAAGCCTGAAATTTGGACATGTGTGGAGGGAAGAAAGGGGTATATGAGTAATTTACCATCCAAACCCCTCTCCACTCCCTAATTTCTCCCCAGTTCAAAGGGACATGATTTTGGTGGGTCTGAGGAAAAAACACTCAAGCCAACTATTTTTCTCTCTTATTTTCTCCTCTTAACCAAACACTTCCCCTACCACTTCCCCATTTTTTATCCCCCATTTTTCACTCCAATCAATGCATTGTAAGGGTGAGAGCGTCATTCATCAACAAATCTTAAGAAAAATAGGTTGTCATGCTATCCATAGTATAGATAAGAATTTTTAATGAGACTTCATGTACTTAATTGTCACATTTATACAAACCTCAAGGAATGAGTATCATTTTATAAATCGTTTGGGGGAGTTTAAGTTTATAAAACCTCAAAGGAGAGTGGTGTAATTTATCCTTAAAATTAATATGGGATTGGCATTTAGAGCATTCACATACGTTAATATCTATTATTTGATGTGTTATAGTACTTGTAAACTAATTTTTCTTTTTCCTATTTTTCTACCATTTTGGGACCAAATGACTTGTGATGTCTTAATTTGTGATCCCAACAATATGACTTAGGTGGCCTAATTAGAAGTCGCCATTTCAATTGAAAATATAACTAAGATCCACCTTAACCAATTAACCCAAACTCTCTCTATCTCTCTCTCGCTTGCTTTCAACTGGACTTATTCTTTAGTCCTTCGATGAAGCCCATGTCACTAGTTTGGATCGAAAGTGAAGTGGGCCATTTTCTTCTAGATTTGCAACTCTCGCGCCGTTTATTTCACTGTAAAATATTTTATAGAAGATATTTTCAGCATTTTATTGTATTTTTTTTTTAAATTTGTTCAAACTTAAAAATATTTTCCGTTGATCATAAAAACTTAGTAAAATATTTTACAAAAAAACAAATAGTGGCCCTCTCCCTCCATTTCGTGGTTGGATCACCAATTTGGTGGCTGGTGTTGATGGTTCAGTCTGGTAACCATTGCTAACTATACGGATACCGAAGCTGCTAGTCTGGTCCAAACCTCTAGCACCAGTGGCTGAGCCATTAATTTTGGTGGGAAAAATTTTATATATCATAATAAACACTTGAAAATATTTGACTAAATTTTTTTTTTTCATATTTGAAAATATTTTACATCAAAATAACCAAATCATCAACTTTCCTAGCACTAAAATTTTTTGTTATTCCAAAAATAGTAAGGGTAAAAACTAAAAAGAAGAAGAAAAGAAAAGTGTGGGGCTGGGAAAATTTGAAAAGGACCGCTAATGTGACGTGGCAAAGAAAGCTAAAGAACAATGAATGAAGGGTGAAGACGAAAGAGTGCACAAGTCATGGCTCAATAATTCCAAACAAAAATGGTACTTTCTTTATTTGAGCTTTCTCTCTTTGAAAATAACCAAATACATCTTTGGTACTAAGTACATCTTTTGCACCAAGGGTAATTCTTCTGTAACCCCCAATGTTTTTTATTTTTATTTTTTTATGGTACCCACTAGTAGACAACCAGTTATACCAGGTTACGAAAGTATCATATTTGATGATACCATTCTCACATTGTGTAATACAAATATCATATATGACTATACTTTTGTCACATTTGGTGGTTCCTTTATTTTTTTTTTCTCACATTCGATGGTATCATCTTCACATTGTACAGTACCAATATCACATGTGATTGTACTTTTGCACATTCGATGGTTCCCTTATTTTTTTCTCACATTTGATGGTATCATCCTCACATTGTTCAGTACCAATATCACATGTAACTGTACTTTTGTTATATTCGGTGGTTCCCTTTTTTTTTTCTTACATTTGATGATACCATCATCACATTGTGCAGTACCAACATCACATGTAACTGTACTTTTGTCACATTTAGTGGTTCCCTTATTTTTTTTTCTCACCTTTGATGGTATTATTCTTACATTGTGCAGTACCAACATTACATGTGACTATACTTTTGTCACATTCGATGGTTCCCTTTTTTTTTTTTTCTTACATTTGATGATACCATCATCACATTGTGCAGTACCAACATCACATGTAACTGTACTTTTGTCACATTTAGTGGTTCCCTTATTTTTTTTTCTCACCTTTGATGGTATTATTCTTACATTGTGCAGTACCAACATTACATGTGACTATACTTTTGTCACATTCGATGGTTCCCTTTTTTTTTTTTTCTTACATTTGATGATACCATCATCACATTGTGCAGTACCAACATCACATGTCACTGTACTTTTGTCACATTCGTGGTTCCCTTATTTTTTTTTTTTTCCACATTTGATTGTGCGGTACCAACATCACATGTGACTGTACTTTTGTCACATTTGGTGGTTCCCTTTTTTTTTTCTCACATTTGATGGTACCATACTCATATTGTGCAGTACCAACATCACATGTGACTATACTTTTGTCATATTCGGTGGTTCCCTTTTTTTTTTTCTCACATTTGATAATATCATTCTCACATTGTGCAGTACCAACATCATATATGACTATACTTTAGTCACATTCGGTTGCTTTTTTTTTTTTTTTTTTTTTTCACATTTGATGGTTTCATTGTCACATTGGGTAGTACCAACATCACACATGATCGTACTTTTGTCACATTCAAATGGTTCTTTTTTTTTTCTTAACTCACATTTGACAGTTCTGTCATCATGTTAAACCGTACCCATATTACATATGGGCATAGCCAACCCAACCCAACCCCATCGAATTATCTAATAATTGAAGAATATATATAACAAACATACCCCTAAAATCTCTAAATTTCTGAAATACCCTTTGTAAGGACACAATTGGTAACGACCCATAATAATGTTGGGTTCGCACGTAAAAAGACCCAAATAATATCACTTATAAAGCGTGGGTTTGAAAGGCTAGGCCTTGGTCACAAGACGGTGGCTTTCCGTGGTGTTCATACATAATTTAAATCGTGTTCGCCCTAGGAATCTTTCTCCTGGAGGCGGGCTGGGAGGCTCTGATTTTTGGCCATTTTTCCCTGCCTCTTCCCTCGGGTTGCTTACTTTTCCTTTTATACTAGCCTGTATCCCTTATCCAACGTCCACGTGTGGGGTTCGATTTTCCAGGACAGATACTTGTCCTATCAGCCCATACTCAGAGTGGTTGGGGGTGGTTGTAAAAACTGAAAAGTATAGCTCTGTCAGGTGCAGAGTATTGAATGGCAGTAAGGGTAGCTTTCCCATTGTCCTTGGTCGTTATACTATCCAGCGTATCATTCTCTATTGACCTAGATATTTTAGATTTTTTTCCCAAACTGTTCCTATACCGTTTCTGCCCTTCCTTCCAGGGAGACCTCGGATATGCCGAGGACAGAATCATTCTCGGCTGCATCTCAAGACTATTTGGACTTTTATTACCTATCCTCGGCTATAACCTTCCTCGGCTCGGGCCTTGGGCCCTAACATAAAAAATGGGCCAGGGCCACAAATTATTGGACCCCACAATAGTCCCTCAAAATCCTACTGTCAGATCTCTTGGTCGGAGAGGAGGGTTTTGGTAATACCATGCCTTTATTGCGGTTTGCTTAGATCTGCCCTTCATCAATGTGGGTGTCTCTTCATCTATCCAGGAAACATACCGAACTACGAGACATTCCTTTGTATTCATTCATGATGCGTTCCTGCCGCTTCATTATCCGAAACGCGCCTTTAATGATTTCCCTTTACGAGACCATTTAAATTCGACGGTTATTGACGGCGTGGAGAAGTGGAGCGGGCATATTCTCGTTTACAGATTTTCTTGGAAATTTGGACAGATTAAATGCCTCTCGTTTTGCCCTTCATATAAGAAGGAAAGCAAGAGGTTACCTCCCTTACACAATGACTTTCCAATCCTTTTAAAGTTTGAAAACCCTTAGCCTCCCTCAGAGTTTCCCTTATCTGCTTGCTTACACCTTGAATTGTGATACGTCCAAGTTAGGAGCGGGAATGAAGAGACCATACCCTTCCCAGAAATGCTACGTTCTTGTGAAGCTCAAAATGGCTCGGTTAGGGCAGGGATGGCAGAGACTCAAGACACTTCTCATCCTCCTTTCAGCCAAAATCCGAAGCAGGGGCTCGTCGCGTCAAAATTTCGACGCGACTGAGCTGGGGTCACCCATTATTAGTACCAGCCGCTCTCTTATGAGCATAGCTAATATGGTACCAGCGTGTTAGGAGTCAGGACTGATGCAGGGACAAAGTATCCCTGCTTCTTCCTCTCTTCCTTCACTGGTACCTCCTTTTGCCTCTCTTTCTTCTTCTTTCCACCACCAGAACCATGCTGGTGCTTTTCCTTCTTCCTCTTCTTCTCCTCTCCCACCAAAGAAGGCCCTCCTCTCAATATGGATGCTACTGGGGTAGAGTTTGGAAAGACTTTGGAGCAGAGCTTAAAAAGATTTCTGGCTGTTCGTTTGTCGTTTTTTTTTTATTGTTTTTGTAACTCGTTTTCTATATAGGCTTGTTTAAACCCTTCTTTGTACACTGTAATACCCCTTTATATTAATAAAAGTCGTCGTTGCTTTATTTCGTGTATTCTATCTCTTCTTTTTGAAATGGTTATGTTGTAAATAGACGCACTATTTTACGACTTCTTTTTTATTTTTATACTCTGAACGATGCTTTAGGGCCAAAATCCCAGTTAATAAAAAGATCTTGCTCTGTGCTTATTGAAACTATTCGACTTAATGATACCGAATTGAACAAATGATATTTAGGGCTGAAATCCTTATTAAGAAGAAAAGGAAAAGATATTATGATGAGCTTATTAGGGCTGTCTGACATAATAATGCCGACTTGAGAAAACAATACTTAAGGCCGAAATCCCTTACTAAGAAAAAAGATGTTATTATGAACTTATTAGAGGGATCATGTACAATAGGACCGACCTGAAAAATGGGTTGTATATCCCAAATTTGAACGAAGTGATGGCTGAATGCTCGATGCCATGTAGGAAGTTATCATCCGAGGATATATAACCCAAAAATGTACTGCCCCTGTAGGTTGCTAAGTAATAAGGCGTTTCGTCATCTTCCCAATAAATTTCATAACCTTAACCTTTTCTGGTATTTGGTCCGAGGACTGAGCGACTTAGAACTCTTCTTAAGTAGTTGACTCCTCCATTCTGTCCAAAACTTGATTTCTAAGTAGTTGGTTTCCCCATAGGTTTGAGTCCGAGGACCATGCAATACCTTGGTTCTGTCCAAAACTTGATTCTGATAAGTAGTTGGTTTCCCCATAGGCTTGAGTCCGAGGACCATGCAATACCTTGGTTCTGTCCAAAACTTGATTCTGATAAGTAGTTGGTTTCCCCATAGGTTTGAGTCCGAGGACCATGCAATACCTTGGTTCTGTCCAAAACTTAATTCTGATAAGTAGTTGGTTTCCCCATAGGTTTGAGTCGGAGGACCATGCAATACCTTGGTTCTGTTCAAAACTTGATTCTGATAAGTAATTGGTTTCTCCATAGGCTTGAGTCCGAGGACCATGCAATACCTTGGTTCTGTCCAAAACTTGATTCTGATAAGTAGTTGGTTTCCCCATAGGTTTGAATCCGAGGACCATGCAATACCTTGATTCTGTTCAAAACTTGATTCTGATAAGTAGTTGGTTTCCCCATAGGTTTGAGTCTGAGGACCATGCAATACCTTGATTCTGTTCAAAACTTGATTCTGATAAGTAGTTGATTTCCCCATAGGTTTGAGTCCGAGGACCATGCAATACCTTGGTTCTGTCAAAAACTTGATTTTGATAAGTAGTTGGGGGAATTAACCCCTCGGCTATGGCGTGGGACCTTGGTTTAGGGGGACTAGCCCTTTGGCCAAGCCCCTAAAACCATCCGCGCTTCTGACGCTACGAGGCGCAGCCCCTAGTGAAGAAACGTAACCCCTAGTGGAACTTTACGCTAGAACACTACAACTGGCTGTTTAGAAACGACAAGAGGACTGTCTCGACCTACCGCCTATGCCAACACACAAGCCTTCCCCACAGACGACGCCAATTGTGAGGACACGATTGGTAACGACCCATAATAATGTTAGATTCGCACGTAAAAAGGCCCAAACAATATCACTTATAGAACGTGGGTTTGAAAGGTTAGGCCTTGGTCACAAGACGGTGGCTTTCCGTGGTGTTCATACATAATTTAAATCGTATTCGCCCTAGGAATCTTTCTCCTGGAGGCAGGCTGGGAGGCTCTAGTTTTTTGCCATTTTTTCCAGCCTCTTCCCTCGGGTTGCTTACTTTTCCTTTTATACTAGCCTGTATCCCTTATCCAACGTCCACGTGTGGGGTTCGATTTTTCAGGACAGATACTTGTCCCATCAGCCCATACCCAGAGTGGTTGGGGGTGGTTGTAAAAGCTGAAAAGTATAACTCTGTCAGGTGCAGAGTATTGAATGGCAGTAAGAGTAGCTTTCCCATTGTCCTTGGTCGTTATACTATCCAGCGTATCCTTCTCTATTAACCTAGATATTTTAGATTTTTTCCTAAACTGTTTATATACCGTTTCTGCCCTTCCTTCCAGGAAGACCTCGGATATGCCGAGGACAGAATCATCCTCGGTTGTATCTCAAGACTATTTGGACTTTTATTACCTATCCTCGGCTATAACCTTCTTCGGCTCGGACCTTGGGCCCCAATGTAAAAAATGGGCCAGGACTACAAATTATTGGACCCCATACCCTTAAATATACTAAAATTACCAAAACGCATTTGAACACTTAAAAAATTACCAAAATAACCCCAAAACTCTAAAAAATTATTAAGATATCCTTAAAACCTAAAAAATGACCTTAAAACCAAAAAAAATGACTGAAATACCCTCTAAACAAAAAAAAAAAAAAAATCAAAATACTCTTAGATACTAAGAAAATGACCTAAATGACCATGAAACCTAGAAAAAGATCATAATGCCCCCAAAGCCTAGAAACTTACCAAAATACCTTTGAAACCTAAAAAATTACTGAAGGACCCTTGAAATCTAAAAATGACCAAAATACCTCCTAAAACCTCTATTTGCAAGACCAAAATGACAATAAAAATTTTATACAACCACTCTATTTGCTTGATTTGAAACCCATTGATTTTAAAATTAATGGATTTAAAAATCTTTGATTTGAAATCCATTGATTTTTAAATTCCTTGTTTGGGTCATTTTATACAATGAAGGATTTAAAATTCCATTGTTTGGATATCTAAATTTGGATCTGGATTTGAATTTAAGATCAATAAAATTTTTTTTTTCCAATTATTATTTTTCTTAAACCTTCAACATTTTAATTTTAGTAACATTTTTTAATAAATACATGAGCTAATAAAAAAGCTATTGATAATCCAATTGACATTATAATGTCTAAAAATCTGTCATCATAGCCAACTAAAATTTTTTTTCCACAAGTTCATATACGAAAGGATAAATAATTCATTAGTTCTATTTGTATATGCCATAGATGGTCCAAAGAAAACATACCACCTACTTGCACTTGGAGCTAAATATAGTGTTTTTTACCTCATAATAACGATAACTTGAAATGATATACAACCCAGTTTCATGCACTACAAACAACTCTCTTGTTGTAAAGTATCTAAAGGAAGCTGAAAAACTACAAAGAAATCCATTATAAGTATCTTGACTTCTACTTACTCTGCTACTTGCTCATCATAAGAAGGAAAAAAATTCATTTACAAAGAAATCCACTACAATGTGTTTCTTCACATCTATATTTGAATACTATCACGGCAATAATTGAAAAAGAGACAATCAAAAGCATCTTGCAATTGGTCTACATGTCTAGATTATTCATTCTTAAGTTCTCAACATGGCAACTTCTAACTTGTAGGAATTTCTTATTATCCCTTTTGCAGCTCAAGTGGTAACTAAAGTATCTGCATTTACATGGTATAACTATCAACACTTAGAAAAATGACATGTTCATAAGAGCACACCTCGTTGCATAGAGAATTCTGGTAGTTTTCTGCACATCAAAGGGGAATTTATCAAATAAAGCATATAATAAAGACATTATGACTAAAGTGATAAACATAGAAGGAACACAAGAGTTAAAAATAACTTAATATCCTTAAAATTTATAACAAAATATTGATAAGTTTTGATAAGGTCCAACTCAAAGATTCATGCCTTTTGACAGCAAGTATTTTTCCAACTAATTTGTTAATTTATTTTTTTGATAAGTAATTTTATTAAAAAAAGTTAAACTGATTTATTATGTAGTTTCTTTTATAGGTAAGTTCTACACGCCTCTAAAGAGAACCAAGTTAGGCACATTCGCGCTACACCATATTTCCAAAGGTCACACAGGTTTAGCGTATTGTAACTAAAAGGCTACTATAATGGTTTATAAAAAAATTTTGTGATCCACAGTGGCATTTCACCAGAAAAGTTAACAAGAAGTTCTTGCTCTCCAAATTAGTGACTTAACCATTGTCCTTCCTAAAGATCAAATATTTACAATATTTTAACAGTTGCAAGTCAAAACTATAACAACCTAAATCTAAGAGTTAGCCATAGAGTACCAGGGCCATTAAGCTCAAAGCAATTTTTAATACTTCGCATAATAAAAGTACCACTAAGAACTCCAGGAAATGAAGAAAGGCATCAACTTTTGGAGGTACAATGATATTAATCATGTCAATCAGGTTTAAGACAAAAATTTCATGTATCAAGCATTTTCATGTTAATAAATAATAAAAAAAGAAAATTAACAAAAACAAATGAAGACACAATTTGATGCATCTTATTTATACCTTTAAACTTGTGAACCAGATCAATACCGTCAACAACCCGAATTCGTGAATCTGCGAATGTGATGAGAACTTTTGATGAACTACCTGGAGCAAATTGTTTAGAAAAACTGATTAGCAACTGAAAAGTATCAGCCAAACTTGTCTCTCAAAGTAAGAATACAAACCATCTTTACAAGTGAAAATCAGCTAAACAAGGAGAGAGTAAACTAGAAAGAAATCGGTAAGTTAATTGTAGTTGAATTTATAATAATCTCATAAAAAGTACAAGATGGTAGAGCCACCAGATTACCTGGAAACCAGAGATTTTCTTGTGATGAGATTTCTTCTTCCTGTTCTGCAGATTGATTTGGCTTTTTTGTTGCAACTTATTCTCTGAAAGTATGAATAGATAAAGAAGTTATTAACAGTTAGTGCACAAAAACTTGACTAAACCAACCAGGCACGCATAGAGAACTTTCTAAACTAGTACTAGATGTATTGTATAAATGGCAACTCCCCTTGCGTGAACCAAGTAGTGCACCCTTCAGAAACCAACAAATTTCTTAAGCCAATTGAAGAATTGTAATTTATATAACTTAAACTTTAGTCTTTGATATCAATAGTATTCATGATACCAATTTAGTGTAGAAGTCACCTGACTCTATTGGCAAATAGAACAACTATTACTTCCATTTAATGATAGGCAAATCTTATGGACATAAACCTCAAGAGTTCTTTTGCATTCTGCATAACTATACTGAAGTTCTAGATGAAAATTACAGTGCAAACATTGTTGAACCCATCAATATCATATTTATTGCAAAAATGCAAACTATTTAAGTTCTCTGCTTTTATGAATTACTACATCATTTTTTTTTTCTGAATTACTACGTCTATTAGGAGTTTGGACAACTTGTTTCTATTTTTTTATGGAAGAAAGACGTTGTAAGTCTCTAGAACTATTACTACTTTCATACCAAGGTTCCATAAGTTCTTATTTTGACTATTTATTATCATTTTCAAAGGTTTACATATGGAAACTGATGATGATCATAATAGTCATAACTAGTCGCTAACCTATGCAATGCACGGAAGAGTCGAATAAAAGTTGTAAATTTTCACTTATAAAAGTTAAAACTTAAAAGGAAAAAAAAAAAATACTAAGACCAATAATGATAACTCTAACACCAATAATGTTATACAGTCTCAACTTTCATATGAATAAAATGACTTTGTTATAGAGTGAAGACAAATAAATGTACCAAATATTGAGCAAAAATTGCTTTAGTCATCTGGCATAAATAGTAGAACTATTTAAAAAAAAAAAAACTTCCTTTGGACACTTTTAAGCCAATAAACAAAACAAACCCTCATCACACACACAAATGTGAGAAATTTGGAAAGAATAGTTTTTGAAATATATGTATGTAAGAAAGAGGAAGAAGTACCAATTGAAAGGCAAAAAAGAGCATTAATCTATAAAGGGTGAGGTATTAAATTCAAGCTGAAGATGAGCTACTAATAACACATTACATTTCATAATTTATATCAAAATTTAAATCTATAAAGATGTAATTCATGCCTCTTAGCCGACCTTTTCTTTACATACCAACAATAAAAAAAAATTATAAATCAAAGTTTACAATTGTTTTATGTGTTAGTTTTTTATTTATTATAATTTATTATAGTTTCTTGATTACACCTAGTATCATTGTATATAAACGCTAAAATACAAATATATTTGTAATAGATTAATGGTGAAGTATGTTTGGTATTCAATAGCAAAAGTGATTTTCAACAGGATTTGAAATCATGAAAAAGAAATAAACTAACAAAAAAAAAAAAAAATATCCAAAAGATTTTCTTTCCTTTTCAAATTAGTGGTAAGGGAAAAAAAAACTACAGCTCCTCGATCTTTAATCTCTCTCTATATATATTAGTATTATATACATACCTACTAGTCCTTCATTGAGGCATTCCCTTAAAAAAATCATCAACATTGCTAAAATCAATGCTATAAATTCCAATATGCCAGAGTTGGGAAAATCAATTAAAAAAAAAAAATATTCTGCCCAAACTCCTTTCATAATTCATACCCAACAAAAGCTAACATGTATAAAAAATAAAAAAAAAAACAAAAAAGGTAGAAAATTTTTAAAGAAGCTTGGCTCGCTTCATAATGGTTTGCAACCACCTACAAATCAAAAAATCTCAAATTAAATTGCTGAAATTTTTGAGATTTATCGGTTTAGGGTTTTGTTTTTCTCTCTCTAAACTTAGGAGGCTTCAGTTATGTATTTATATATGATTAATGATAATGATGAGTTTGAGTTTGAGTTTAAGTTGGACTTGTTAGAAAGATAGAATTTCACTCCTTATTAAGTTTGGACTAAACAAAAATAATCTTATTATGGCTCATTTTAAGTTGGCCCTCAAGCCAACCAAAGAAATAACCATTTTGACCAAACCTTGCTCCACTAACCCACACTTCCAAGCAATAAATGTTTTGAACAAATAGTGGTTCAAAGAGAAAATTTACTAACAATAGCATCATTCAAATCAAATAGTTATGGACAAAATACTGAATTTTGATGAGTATTGGATAAGATGTCAGGACTATATAAAAATCATCAAAAAGTCTTAAAGAATTATGCATATATGTAAAAAATGTCGCATAAATTTAGTGAAATCAATCTCATAGAACCTAAACTTTCACAACATCCAGAAGATATTTTTAATGCAATTTGATACGCCAGTAACTTTACCCACTCTTCTAGACGTTGATTATTCTAGCAAAAAGGCTAAATGGCTAAGAGCAACTACAAATTATGGACAAGTGTGGTAGAGAGCTTCTAGTCTCATTACAGATAGAATTTAGTTGAGATTAAAGGAAAGAAGTCATTTTTTGTAAGGGAAAAAGAAGGGGGGGGGGGGGGGTACGAAAAGTGAAAGAAATTAATTGCACAATACTCCACAAAGCAGCAAAAGGAGGTTATTATTACATTAATCTGTCAATCATGAAGTAAAAAGAGAGGAAAAAAGGGATAAAAATGGCCCGCCCTAGTCATAGGTCTCTCATATAATAAGTTGTGTAATGTAAATGAAAATACAAAATCTTTGCCAAATTGTTCATTAATATTTACTAAACAACTACTCAATATTTTTCACATAGCCAGTCCCAAGCACAAAGATAGGAAGAGGGTTCTGAGTAATGGTTGATGTAACACCTCTTTTATTGGTAATTTATACACTCACCCAATGGGTTTTGAACCCACGACCTTACCCTCCCACTTATAATGGGAGGAGTAAGTGTCATTGGAACCAGAGCTCATTGGCTCAAACCTTAGAAATCCACTAAGTGGTTGGGATTAAGGCATCAAAGAGAGGGACAGACTTGAGTATTTGCCACAACATAGATGATAGAACCATATAATTAATATTGTCACTAACAATCAATAAAAGAATCTAATGGTGTGCATAAAAAGCATTGACACAATAGTCCACACTGTGCCAAAACAGTAGCCACATTTATACCCCAAGTCTTGAAGCAAAATAATCAGGTCATCAAAACAAGAAAGTAGGAAATGACAATATCTTTTCTAAATCTGATAATTATATCCAAAATAAATGGGAGCTTATACGTGCTGATGAAGGAATAAATTATAATTTTCATATGAACACAGCAAGAAACTTTTACTTCAAAAAAAAATGAAGGGGATAATATCATCAGTGATATTTATCTCGTACTTTTTCATTTTGTATATCAGTAATTCAATCAAAATGATTAAGGAAAACCACATTTTTCTGGTATTCATGCTACACACTTCTTCAATGTTATGATTCCTATGACTAGGTAGCAATGCCCCACTTGTTATGAACTGGGATTATGACGGCAAATTGTGTGAGGTCATGAGTCAGTATGAGACCATAACATCAAGAGCCTATGTATATAAAATAAAACTCATATCATCAACCTAGAGCCATAAAATATAAAATAGAAGTACTTACCATACCATGCAAAGAAAGTATATGAACAGTATTAATAGCAGAAGCTCCAAAAAGAAGAGCACTTAACAAGGACATATAATCAATTAAGTGGCTGCCTGGTCCAGTATAACTAGGAGGAACTGGAGGAGAAAGAAGCTTGACCACAAAGTGCACCACATGTTCCTTCCAAGAAAACAAGTGATTCAAAAGTAGATACAAAGTCATTTTCTTCAAGAATAAAGAGAAGGGGGATGGGAGTACAAAGTAAAAAAGGAGTAAGTTCCAAGTAGCATAAAAGGAGGACAAAAATTCAAAGGACATATATTGGTTCCAGGTAAGGGCTGTGCTGTGCATGTGGTGTTTTAAACTGCCTGGAGTATAAATGGTTTCAGCTAAGGTTGAGGCAAAGATTTTGTTTGAAAGAACTAGTTTTCTTGTTGCTTTCACTCAAAAGCATAAGGGAGTCAAGTATGGGTTTACTTGTTTGATTTGTACTAATAAAATACCAATTGACCCAAAAGCTTAAGCTATTAGTAAATGGGACCAAATGGTGAATCCAATCATTTTATTATAATTCTAATACTCTCCCTCACTTGTGGACCTAGGTCCTCCTTAATAAATGGGGCCCAACATTTTTAAGTTTTTAAATGGGAGATAGAGTGGAATAAGGTTTGAACTAGACCACCTAATCCGATACCATAATAAATTTTAGAATATCTCAAAAGTTTAAGTTATTAGGAAACGGTGAATTTGACATTTAACCATAATTTTACTATTTACAAACTCTGTTAGTATGGGAAACAATTCATGAAATATATAATCAATTATAAAGGCATAAAGCACCTCTAGGTGAGACTACAATAGAAGAGGACTTCAAAAATTTCCAATATCCAATATCACTAGTGATGCTACCTGAATGTTCCATCCACGGCTGACAGATGCACCACATAGAATCTTTGCCGCTGCTGACTTCTCTTCCTCTGACCCATTCAGAGCTATATAATATAATTTCTCTATCTCCTCTAAACTAGAATAGGGAAAATGGAGAAAATTATTCACGCCAGTAGTTTCTAGTACTAGAGTATAACAAACAAGAACTTTGTTATACCTTGAAGCAGGAGTCTTTATGGGGGAATTTATTAGAGAAGCATTTAATGGTGCTCCTTCCATAAACGTTGACCATGGGGATATTTCAACTAGCAATGAATCTGACAGTGAGATTATTGATGCAGACACATAACCAGGCCAAAAATATGCTGATGTGTCAACTAAATTTCTTGCAACGCAAGCTTCCACTATGAGGTGCCTCATGTTGGCTCCTGAAAGCATAAACAATAAATTGCAAAAAGATTACAGAAAGCACAAGACAAAGTGACTAGGCAGTAAACTAGACCCATGTATATGTAATGTATGAATTAAGTATTGCTCTCATGTTATAAGAATTTGAGATTACAAGTTAATCATATGCTTCCCCAAAACACCTGCTCTTAAAGGTGATGGAACCCAATCATTGAGAATTTGAGATGGATAGGAGATTAGAAGGTGGGAAACGACTTTATTTATCTAAGGGGAGGTCGGGTAACGGGTTACATTATTTAAGAGCACCCTCTCCAATTTGCTAACTTATTTCCTTTCTTTATTCCCTATCCTTCTGTGGCCAATGTATTGAAAAATTTAGAGATATTTTTTATGGAGCAGTTTAGGAGAGGAGTCCAAGTTCCATCCGGTACATTGGACTTAAGATTTGTACACCTCTTCAAAAGTATCAGGAATCCAATATGCTTTAATTAAGTACTTTTTAAGGAAATGGCTATGGAGGAATGTTTTTGAGTGGGGATCACTTTGGAGGATGGTGGTTGAGGTGTAGTATGGAAGTGCTTGGGGTGGGTGGGGCACCAAGGAGGTGATACGCCCATATGGAGTGAGTATTTGGAAATATGTTATACGCGAGTGGGCATCATTTCCACAATTTATTCAGTATGAGGTGGGTGATGGATCTAGAGTGAAATTTTGGCATGATAGGTGGTGCGGGGACAAACCCTTAAAGGAGGAGTTTCTAGTGTTGTTTGGTTTAGTCGGTATAAAGAGGCTTCGGTAGCGGATCTTATGAAATTCTGCAATGGTGCCTACGGTGGAATTTAAATTTTGTCAGAGCTACACAGGATTAGGAGTTGGAGCCAATGGGGTGTTTTTATGAACTTAACCTGCTCTACTCCTGTGAGAAGGAATGGGAAGAATATGTTCATCAATAAGATTGTCATTTATCAAAAATAAAAACATACCTGCTCTTATAGAAGTATCTGCATGACTGCCTCCACCTACAATATTCCTTTCATTCTTGCCACTAGAAATGAAGCTAGCTGCTTTTCTAGCTGCACTATTAGCTGCATCAACAACTGACGCAGGAGGGTATAAAAGGCTAGAAAAGTGTCCAAGGACTTGGAGAGAGGAAATCAATCCCTCTTTCCTTCAAGCAAGAGCCTTTCCATTCATTTTATGTCCATATGCAGACTCAAAATATCCAGTAGCAGTAGCTTGAGAGAATTTGGCCTCATCCTCCAAAACATTAGCAATTGCCAAGGGGACGATAGACAAAAGGACACAAAGACAGGCCTCAAGATGTGGAATTGGACCTTCTGGAGGATCACGTTCCTGTAACAAAGCATGGAAAGAGCAAATATCAGATAACTGTATTTATTTTTTCATGATAAGAAATGTTAACAAGGACTAGTCTCAACTCGTTGTACAAGCCGAAGGGCTGAAAGCCAGAGTGCCAAGAAGGTTTATAGCCAGCGTGCTTGGTTAAATACTTGGAGAATCTTAATTGACTCTGCAGTTTGGCCATCAAAGGTAGGTTATAATTGATTCCTTGCACTTATCAAACAAATTATGCTCTTTTATTTTAAATGCAATTTGTGCCTGTGTGCATGCACACACACACACTGTTGAAATTGATCTGAAAAAATTTCAAGGTATACGCTTGAAGAGAATAACCTGCTAGTACATCAACATGAGATTTGATAAGGAGTTGTTTCCCATCCATTGCATTCTCCATGTAAATATCAAAGGGAACTCAACAAGCAGACCGACCAAATTCAGAGTGGAAGCAAGGCGATGGCTTGCATGATGCAATATTGACAAGCATCCCAGTGAGTTGGCAATCGTTTAACGGGTATTCAAAGCCCAAAACTCTTTGTATGTTTCCAGATAATTTTGCCAATAATTGGTTGGCTGAATTAAAATTTGAGGATACCAATTCATGGGCTTCAAGAAAGCGCAGCCTCTGCAGGAGGCCATTGAACTTTTCAGGCCTCTCAAGTAAAAAGAAAACAAGACAAAAGGGATGATACATATCAGCTTCTCCATGAAGATTGTTTTACACAAAAGAACATTTATGTCTGTACTTGTGTGCGTGCACAATCACTAACATATACAACTGCAAATAACATTAGCAGATGGATAGCATCATACACATATGTAGTTAAACAAAAAATCCCTTACAATTTAAAACGTATTACATAGACTAATAATTATGTATAAGAAGAATGATTACGATCATATTCTATCCTTTCTACAATGCCCATAGACAAAGTGCTTCATCTGTATTTCACAGACCAATAATTGTGTATACAACTGCAAATAACATAGACAAAGTGGAAAAGAAATATATATCTTGCCCTTTCTACTCCTCATCTGTTTTTAAGAGTGTGACAGAACAGCTAGCTATTGGCCTCCCTTAACTTGTTACTTGCTAGATATTGTTTAAGCTATCAATCATTTCTACTCCCTCCAACAAAAGCATTATGCTGTTACACCTGTTAGACCCAAATCTTAGTGAAGTCCATTATAAAAGAAGAAGTTCATTTTCGATTATCAAACAATCTCCTCAAGGAACATCCCAATGTTCTGTTACTGATTTGATCGATTTATGTAATCTTTTGTGATTGATTGTATGGACCCCAGTTGTATACTCCCCGTATACTAGAGCAACTCTATATTTTTATATCAATAAAATTGATTTGAGCTTGAATAATACTGAATTCATGCATTATTCATGAAGCCTTCAAGCAATAGGAAACGTACAGGATACAATATTTCTATTAAGACCAAAAATTAAAAAATGTGGTCTAGAAAACACAATCCATTCAGAAAAAATATCCATCAATTGAAGAATTCAACCTGAGTACATGCTAAAGTTTTTAGATATTACCTAGCCTGGAGTAAATATATACACAGTTCTAAATATTATTCCACTTGGAAAATTGGATCAAAGATGAGCAAATAATAGGAATATTGTGGAATAAAATATGCACTACCAGAGTATTGCATTGCAAGGCAAACAATTTCTGTAAAACTTAGGAGTTGAATATTTTGGGGTGGGGGGGGGGGGGGGGAGGGGAGAATACATGATTTAATTCTAATAACATCAAAGGGAGCTCACAAGAAGGCAAACAATACAATAATAGCATACATACATGTTCAAGTGAACAAGGCGAGAGGGGAGAGCTTGTTCGATGAATTTCCAGACTTCAGAGTGAAGAAGAAGAAGAGCAGAGATGGGAGACCAAAAGGTGCCCTAACTCAGGACTGGGAAGCTGAACTTGCCAAGACCTTAAGCATTTAGCAACTTCCATAGCAGAAGCAGAAACAAGAGTGGTCTCATTACGCTGCTCGCACCTCTTCAATGTCTCCGATACACCTTCCTCGAACCAACCCACTCAACTCGCTTTCGGTCTCGAACTTTCTCCCCATTTTCAATCTCTCTTTCATAGATTCATATATCACACCTCTTGGTTTTGCAGGAGTGTGTATAATAATAAAGACTGTTGCCTACCGTTCCGGCACAGAGAGAGATCCAAAGCTCGATCAGTGTGTAAATGTGTAAACTCATCAAACCCTCTCAAATTTTGAGCCCTAACCTTTTTTTGACAATTCTAAACCCTAGATCCACAAAACCTCCTAAACCTTAACAACCTCAAATTCTCAATTTTCCCTACATTAGTATAAAGGATTGATTTTTCTTCTTAGCAATTATCAAAGAGGTAAACAAAATCGCATAACACAATTCATACTAATTTAAAAATGTGAGCAACACATAACAACCATAGTCCAAAGTACAAATTCAATTATTAATTGTTAATTTTATAGACTAAAAGATGGTTTACAGCAATCTACAAACACCGGACCAAAACATTGCAATTTGAAAGGAGGCAATCTGTGATAATGACAATTTGCAGCCACAGGGAAGGCAATGCTTGCTTATATAGTAATGTTATTAAATTTTTTTTTTTTTTTTTGGCTCAAGAAAAATGGGTAAGGGAAGCAACCAGTTTGTAGAAGATCTTGCCTAGGCATGATGATTGCAGCACCTATTCGCTGAGGAACCAAAGCCTAAGAAGCCTAGTTAGGGGAATGGGGGATTGGAGGACACATGAGCTCCCTCAGGGGGGGTTCAGGCATAGCTTAATGCCTTAACCTCAACCCCACAAAGATTCAAGCTCAGGATGTTGACCCCAACCAGACCACATTGGAAGACTTTACCATTGGACCACTCACCCTTGGTGGTCAATAATGTTATTACCTGCACAACGGACTGCTAGCATCCTCTAATGCTGGTATCTTCCATAAAGAAAGCTACTCTACCTATACTTGGACCATTGGTGATTTACTGATTGTGGGCTACAACTATCCCATTAAATGACCATGTAGCCACCACTGGACCATTTTTAAGGTATTAAGGGAAGATTCACCTCTGTATAACGAACAAGAAATGCTCCTTGGACAGATGGAGATCCATTTCCTATGATATTGGACGGGCACTACAGCCATCAAGAGTGGCTACGATCAATTTTAGAGCTCATGAACTATAACTAGATTTTTCATAAATTTCGCGAAGAGGATTGCTAAATTCAAAAATCTTTTAAAGGATGTTCAGAAAGATAATGGCATTGCACTGATTGAAAGAGTGTCAGAGAGCCTTTGAGAGTCTGAAGCAGAGGATGATTGATGAACCCTTATTGCGTTAGCCAAATCACACTAAGCCATATGGAGCATGCATGGATGGATCAGACTATGTCATACATAGCATCTGTATAACATAGCAACCCAGTTGCATATAAGAGCCAAAAGCTCAATGAGACCAAAAGGAATGGTCTAGGAGAAAGAGATTACAATCAAATGCAAACATCTACAAGAACTTTGGGACAGTATATTAGTCTAATCAACAACAATAAATACTCAACATTTGTTTGAGTTCCAAAACAGCCCATTTGGCTTAAATGCTCAATAACAAAGGAATTTAGTAGTGTGTAAGTGAACATAAGATTCAAATGTACATGAACATCTCACTGATTAGTATGTTAGGAATTCTCAAGTATATGAGATACTAAACAAGGGAAGGCATCTCACTGATTGCAGTTACCACTTACCAGCACTCAAGGTTGTTACATTTTACTAGAAAGCAAGTAGCAATTATATGTTGGAATAAAGAAACATCTTCGTCTATAGTGGCAGGCTAAAACATAAGCAAAGAAACAAAGGTAATGAATGCAAATCAGTTTAACTAACATCAAATTTAAAAAGCACAGACTAGTATTAGATTGAAATGTCTGCTTCCGTTGTTGCATTTTAAAGTTTTTTTTTTTTTTTTTTAATTTCTTGTTGAGTCTAATCTAATGTACCCATCTCCTGGCAACAAAACACTAAACTAGTTTTTATATTTTTTATTCAGTGCATATTTTTCCAGCCATAAATATAATTAGGGAAGAGTACTTGTCAAAGATAATTAATCAAATGCAGACAATTTGCACAACAATTGAGAGTAGGAACTAACACAGATAGCATCAATCTTATAACTTTCTTCTTCTTTTTTGTGACACTATTTCTAAGTGGTAACAAAATGTAAATCATTGAATTCATATTGCATCTATAATATTTATTGGGTAAATATCACAATTTTCCCAAAGTACAGACTCTAAAACCTAATCCAATATAGAGTAGTGAAATTCTCAATCCAATATAAAGGAGTCCTAATTAGATAAAAAAAATTAGGAGAGGTAATAAGAGTCATGCTTTCCACATATTTCCCAAATCCCTAACAATCCAGCAATTTTCACAGCAACCAAATTTTTGTTGCCAAATCAAAACGCAATGGTAGAAAGGAAAGAAGTACAAACCTCAGTTCATGAAGTACCAATGGATGCCAAAGATGACAGTAAGGACAGCAATGCCAGCCACGACGTGCTTCTTGTACCGCTGTAGAGGAAGTGATCCATTTTGGACATGAAACCTCCTCCTGCTCCAACATTGGTGCCATTGTTTTTGGCAGCACTGCTCATTTTCCCTTTTCACTTTCTCACTAGGTTAATCATTGGAAGCTATGTACGCTGTTTTATTATGCAATTGGACTTGGAAGACCTTCCTATCCTCGTGTTACCTAGGCTAATGACATGAGAAAGTATCTGTTTTAACACAATAGGTATACCAAGTTAACAAGCCAACTAGTAAATACCATGTTGGAGGTTGATAGAACCTGCTCTGATAAAGTAAAATAAACTACCCTATTCACACGCACTATGTGTGGATTTAGAGGCTCTTATATATATAAGTCGTAACTGCAAGTAGGTATAGTTTAAGTATAAAACGTGTTCCCTAATTTATAAAATTTGAAACTGAATTTTAAATTTCCCAAAAACCATTATATCCTTAATTTGCCTTTATTGCTAACTCATTTTTAATCAATCGAATAATAGGGTATTTTAACTAAAGATTTATGTTCCAATTGTATATACAAGCATGCCTTTCCTTGTGAATTTACTCATATATCATGGACTAGAGGGGAACTTCATGTACATAGAGGCTATATACACAATCTCACCAAAAATATATGTGTGCATAAACCATGTTGGCATCAAAAGACATGGTGACCTCTGAAGCTCAAAAATTGCAGGAGAGGTTTTCACTTTTCAATTTTCACCACACGTTCTTCTTTATCAAAAAAATAGAAAAACAAGAGCCCTTCACTAAATCTAAATGCCTAGTTTGATAATTTGATTGCTAAACCAATGAAATGAGCTCTAGCTCAAATAACACTTCCTCCCAAATTCCATAATCCTTGGGAACTTAATCAGATACTCCCAATTGAATCTAGGCTATATCACATATATACCATGCAGGAAATGGATTTCAACTCGGAAGAAATAAAAATTTTATTAGACTAAACACCAAATAGGAATAATTGAGAATCAGAGTAATAATTCAACAAAGCTGCTAAACCCAAAACTTAAAAGCAAAATTATCAATAGATTTGATTTGGCAATTTAAGATGAATGTATATCCTACCTATGTTTTATTCTAAAATGTGTATAAACTATAACGACAAATTTAGCGAGAAAAAAAAGCTCTACATATGAGGCAAGTAATTGTAACAAAGGGATTGCAGGTATACCAAATCCATCAAAGGTCAGAATATTAGTGGTAGTAGAAAGAAGATGATCTCTAATATTAACTACTAAGTAAGGAAAATCTACTAGTATCAATGGTCTTTGGGTGATATTCAATTGACCTATGTCGAGCTCCCAAATTACCCCATGAGCATAACCAATTGCAGACAAATTATTCTATCATTTCACAAATACATAAAACTAATTACACGTTCACAATGTTGCTTCAACTGAAGTTCAAGATAATTTTCACAAAAATTAGTTCAAATTTACAACATTAGTGCTCAACATAATTGCAAGGAAAGATAACAAAACTAGAATAGCAACAAACAACCTAGTGCCAATGCAAGAAAATAAATATCACCAGGTAAAAGAATAACTTGCAATGAAAATACTAGTCCTTAATCATTAGTCAATAAGTTGATATGATTACATACTGTACAAAGTAAAACAAAATGTTTACTCCAATATAAAGATAGCTTTATCTAATGGGGGAGGGAGGGAGGCATGAAGTAACCAAAAGAACCAAACTAATTATACTATTTGTCCAAGTGTTATGTAAAAATAATTAAATTTGTCCCTAGGGTTGGGTCTAAAGGGCCCTACCTTGGTGAGGTTCCTCGTTATGAAAAAAAGAAAAGAATAAATAAATAACAAAATTTACTAATAACGGCACTCTTACTTTAGAACAACTATCCTACATACCCTCAAATGAATAAAAGTTCAAGAATCTCTAGTAACACTCAAATCGTAGTAAGCACAAACAGAACATCAGAATTATGAAGGTTGAACACAAAATAGATCCTGCCTTTTGGCAAAAGACAAGTAAAAAGTATGAAAATGAAAGAGACAGTAACTTAAACTAATCAGAAGTCTGACAACTCAATCTATTGTGATTTTAAAACAATATTTTAAATTACAAGCACCCATAACCTGCTCTAAAACTAAATTTGATAAGCAAATTATAACCAAACTACCATTGTAAAACTAAAACTGATTCAAGAACTAATTTGGTGCAGAACCTGATCACTAGTGGTTTAAGAATTTTGGGGCTAGTTTAGGGAGTGCACACCTATACAAGTGGTATGATTTTTTTTGATAAGTAGTAAAGATTTATTGATATAAAAAAGAGAGACTCCCAAGTACACAGGAAGTATACATATCAAATTCAAAAACTACATAAATCAAGTAAATCAAAAATTGATGAAAAGGGTTGGTTTCTCCACACATAAATCAAGGTTCTAAAAAATAAAAGCTTGAGATCAGGCATAGAACAATCACTGTCTTCAAAACACCTACTATTTCTTTCCTTCCGAACACACCACATTAAACAATGAGGAACAACAATCCAGACATATCCATCACAATGGCGACCAAAACGACCTTGCCGGCAAGCAATAAGCTCAACAACAGACATTGGCATAACCCAACAAACTCCAAATAAACCAAAAACCATATCTCATACTCCAAAGCAACCGGACAATGAAGGAATAGATGGTCAACAGTTTCACTATTACACTTGCACATACAAAACCAATGCAAAATGCATACCTTTCTTTTCTTTAAATTGTCAATTGTAAGATGTTTCCCCAAGGCAACAATCCATACAAAGAAAGTCACTCTAGAAGGAATCTTCTACTTCCAAATGCTCTTCCAAGGGGTATGATATTTCACATCAAAATTACATTAGAAAAAATTTGAAACACCTATCCATGAGAAAGGGTTTAATGCAACAAAATGAGTGCACAACAAAATCGCAACAAAATATCGGATAGTAAAAGGAACAAACAATCTTGAGCACAGAATGGGAAGGAAATACTATCTCATAAAAAGTATTAAATTTTACTATAAGCAAATATACATCACTCACATAATCACTAGTGACGGGTTAAAATATAAAAGTTGTCCTTGATCTTGAGAAACTAAATAACCTTCACTCAAACTTTGGAAGCAACTCTTGAATATTTTCATCTACTTGATTAGACAATAGCAAGTCAATAAACAAGGCAGCAGTTGTTGCGTTTGCTGAAAATCCCTTGTCAACCATCATTTTGAGATATTTCATTGCCTTTGATGTCTCTCTATGTTGCAAAAACCCTTGGATTAATGTGTTATATGTGCGATCGTTAGGTGAACAACCGTTACCATCCATTTTCTCAAGCAGCTCACTCGCTTCATCAACTAGTCCATTCTTGCAAAATCCTTTGATTATTATAGTGTAAGTCCGAACATTAGGTTTCAATCCTTTTGCAGGAAGACCATTAAAGATTTCTCTTGCAGTCGTAAGTTCCCCAACATTACAAAAACCATCAATCAAGATGCTGTAAATCACAATATCACAGTCCAACCTTTTGTCTTCCATCTCCTGAAACAATGCCATTGCCTCAGCAATTCGTCTATTCTTAAAAAAGCCATCTAACAAGATGGCATAGGTTTGGGGATCTGGATGTTGGCCACAAGCTTGCATTGTATTGAATAGCTCTAGTGCAGTTTGCACTCTCTCCACTCGACATAACCCACCTATAAGAGTGTTGTAAGTCACTACATTAGGAATCATTCCCTTGTTCAACATTTCATGAAACAGATGCTTTGCCTCATCAATTTTTTTACTTTTGCAATATCCATTTATCAATATGGTATAGCTAAACACATCAGGTGAACAACCCTTCTCAACCATCATATTAAACGTCTTAACTGCCTCATCCATTTGGTTTTGCAAACAATAACCATCACTCAAAGAACTGTAAGTGACTTTGTTAGGCTCAATGCCTCTTTGAATCATCACTCTAAAAACTTCTTTTGCCTCAGTCAACCTCCCTTCCCTGCAAAGTGTGTCCACCAATATGCTAAATGTTTGTACATCTGGCATAACCTTCCTTTGTTCCATCTCATTCAACAAGGTAGCAGCCTCCCTCCCCCGGCCAAAATTGCATAGACCTTGAACTAAGGAATTGTAAGTGACCAGATCTGGTTGAATGCCTTTACTCATCATTTCAGATAAAAGGTTCAAAGCGTCATTTACCAATCTGTCCTTACATAAACTGTCAATGACCGTGTTGTAGAGCACCACATTTAGTTCAAAATTCCCATTTTCAAGCTTCCTGAGCAACCTAATAGCCACACCAGTCTGGCCAATCTTACACAAACAGTTTAGTAATGTTCCACAAGTAATTGCATTAGGTTGGTACCCTTTCTTCTCCATTTCTTCTATCAAATTCACAGCTCCAACTACGTTTCCTTGAAGACAAAGGCCTTTGACAAGAGTGGTTAGAATTATATGGTTTGGTTGATAGCCAAGTTTCAAAATTGTTGCCAAGACAGAGAAACCAAAATTGACCCGGTTCAAGTGGCAGAAACAATTAATCAAAACAGTGAGAGTATAAACATCGGGAGAGATTCTGAATGATTCCATTCGTTGAATTAGAGTAATGACTATGGAGTAATGCTTCATTCTAGCAATGGAACCAAACATGTTATTAAAATCCACAATGGAAGGCAAAGGGTGCATGTGAAGCATTGTATCAAACAGACCCAAGGCATGATCAAGATTCTTAAAGGTTCGAGATTTGCAGTGATCTCTCATAGATTTCAACAACTGATTCCGATTCTGATACGGGGCTTTCGCATTTTCTCTAATAGTAGAACAATAATGATAAGAAGTAAAAGCACGAAATGGAAGGCTTCCTACTCTAATAATCAAACGATTGCATATAAAAAGAAGAGAGGATGTTGATTTACCCATTTCACAATGACGACAGACAGTCTCAGCTACCAACTCGGGTGGGTCGGGTTTGGTTTGGGCGTAGCTTCGAAAGGAGAAATCATGGTGGTGGAGTGGCAGATCGGGGAGCTAAGCAGGGCAGAGATAGCGATTTTTGGGTTTGGGTTTGGGTTTTTCTGCTTCGATTCCGAGAACGTTATTTTAAGGGTTTGGGTTTGGGTTTGGGTTTTTTTGCTTCGCTCTTGAGATCGTTATTTTTAAGGGGAGAACTGTCTTTGAGCTTTGGGGGCTTGGAAGAAGAGTGGAACGAACAGCAGTGGAGAAAACGAAAAAAGGAAATGAAGCTGGAACGAACGGCAGTGGAGAAGTCAAAAACCCAATAAAGAAGAAAAAAAGAAGGAAAAAAAAAAAAAAAAAAAAAAAGTGTGTAAAGCTCATTTTTTTTACTTGAAAAATGTATAACTCTAATACTAGATATAATTTGAAGTCAAATATATGTAATTGTAATCTGTATATATAATTAAAATCAAAATTAAGAGATAATCTAAAGGTATATATTTTTTAATTATCAAATAAGGAAGGTTAGTCCTAGAAACTTGAAGTCTCATTTAGGCTCATGTAGGGTATATATATTCTCCATTTCATTGTTATGAAAGAGACAAATATTTTATAATTAATTTATTTCGTGTGTTTACTAAATTCTTTATCCGGAACCTATAATAGTAAGACATATTAATAAGTTGAAACTTGAAACTTGTGAATTGATATATGCTTTAAGTACTAAGTTGTGAAAGAGGTAGGATTCAATTGATAAGTTTAATTGTAATGGTATCTTTGTGGTATTTTATATTTGTGGCTCAAACCACATTTCTTCCTATTCACTATTTATCAATAAATTTTTTTAGCTTGAAAAGAGATTGCGATAATTTGTACTTATGTAAAATTATAAATTTGTGCATCAACATATTCTTTTATGGCCAGTGGTTTTACCAATTTTAATTGAAACTTTTCACCAAGACTGGCTGCATACAGATTGAGGGAAAAATATGTACTTATTTTTTTGTTGAATATCATTTAAATAATATTTATTTAATTTTCTATATTATAATTTTTTTAATTAAACCATTTTTCATACTTTTTGAAGTACAAAATTACTAGTTAATATTTTTTTTTGGAGACTAATTAATATTTTATATTTAAGTTTTGTTAACATCTACTTTTCAATTGATAATTTAACAATATAATTAAGGTCACCACTCATAGATTATTAAAAAATTATTATAGGATGTCATTGTCATTTTTTTTTAATAATTATGGCCACCTTCCAAGTACTTCACCTGCCAACTTTGCTATTCCATACTTCTCAATGTTTGTTTGCTTCAGAATTTTAGCAACCAAATAAATATTAATTCAGAGGGTCTTATTTTAATTAAAAAATATATACAGTATTTTTTTATTAAATATTTTTTCAAAAAACACACCCCTCAACTTTTTATTATATTCAAATTAAAAAAAAAAAAAGTTTCTAAACACACCAATAGCATAGGTGGAAAAGATAGTTTCATTTTAACTTATTTAGAGAATTGATGGGCATATGAGTTTGACTGGAATTACAATTTTATTGACCATGTTAAATTTCTCAATTATATCTATTGTGTTCTTAGTTTTTAGATTTTTTAAATACTTTCAATTAAATATAATGTTATTTTGTGGAAGTGTATTTTTTATTCCAACTACATATCGTTACCTACCCCCTTCACACAGGCGTGAGTTTAGAGGTTTTCTTTTATAATTGTTTAAAAATAAATATATAAAATTAATTGATAAAAGGTTATCAAATAAAAGTTGACCATACAATTTCTTTTCGAAAACGTTTGATAGCAATAAAAAGATGACATGTGTCCTGTTATGTGTAATACACATGATTAATTTGATTAGTTGGGTTAAGTGAGTTATGTGTATTGCACATGATAAAAAAAAAATGATATCTTCTAATTAGTAACTGGAGTCCAAAACTTCAAACATTTCTTTAAAACATAAGGTTTAGATTGGCAAAGTCTATTACAACTTAATAATCACTAAGTCAAAACATTAAATCTGCAAAAGCAAAAAAAAAAAAAAAAAAAAAAAAAAAAACATGTTAATTAAAGCACAAATCCAAATGGTTGTTTGAAGAAAACATTAAATTTGCAATGTAAAATGCAAATAGCCCATAACTTTTCCCAAAACTGCACATACAATTCCACATTTATACGCAAAACCCAGACCCAAATTCGTTCATATACATATATAATTGTTGGTGTTATGAAGGTACATTTCTTCCAAGATTGGCATAAATTTGGTTTCAAATTTCTCCCATAATGTGCTATGAACAACAACAATATCTCAATAGTATTATACGAGAAATTGGGACGTAGCATCCATCATCTATTTATCTATCTATCTATCTATCTATATATATATATATATATATATAACAGAAATATCTGAAACTCTCACAATTTTCCACATTAACACAATATTTAAATAAAATTATTTTTGTAAACTCAATAAAAATAAAGGACAGTCACATGTGACATTAGTACTACACAATGTGAGAATGGTACCATCAAATGTGAGAAAAAATAAAGGAACTAGTGAATGTGACAAAAGTGTAGTCACATATGATATTGATACTACACAATGTGAGAATGATATCATCAAACGTGAGAAAAAATAAGAGAACCACTGAATGTAACAAAAGTACAATCACATGTGATGTTGGTAATATACAATGTGAGAGAAAAAATAAGAAAACCACCGAATGTGATAAAAGTACAATCACATGTAATGTTGGTACTACACAATGTGAGGATGATACTATTAAATGTGAGAAAAAAATAAGGAAACTACTGAATGTGACAAAAGTACAATTACATATGATATTGGTATTATACAATGTGAAGATGGTATCATCAAATGTGAGAAAAAAATGAGGGAACCATCAAATGTGACAAAAGTATGGTCACATGTAATGTTGATACTGCACAATGTGAGAATATACCATCAAATGTGATGTCTTGGTAACCTGTTATGTAACCTGGTATAGTAGGTTACCTACTAGTGGGTACTGTACCCCCCAAAAAAGGAGGATACAGTAGAATTACCTTAAAAACAAAACAACCTTATTTATAATTAAATTTTTTTTTTTTTTGAAAAATAAGTGTATGACCTTTTCAAGTATCTAATCAAAAATCATGTTAATTATTGGACGAATCAAAATCAAATATAATAATACTAGACTCATCATACGCACTTTGCGTGTCCAATAATACTCTTATTTATTTATTTATTTTTTGGTTTAGTGTTATAATATTTAAAAGTGATATATAAATAACATTTTTTTAAGAAATAAGTAAGGTAAAATTGAATATGTTAACATGAGATGGAGATAGTATTCTAAGTTTTAAACTAAACAATTTCTTCATTTGGTAACTTCTCAATTTTTCCTCTTTCTTCTTTCTTGGAAATACAAGAAATATGTGGGTCTTCTGCAAAATTGCTATTTGTATGTCGGTTTTTTTTTTTTTTTTGGTGTGTGTGTGTGGTTAAATAGTGAAAAGGTCTAGGAATCAAGCCACACTAATGGTAGCAACAATAATACTGAAATATTTCTTTACACGCCTTACAAATTCTATTCTTCTCAAATTTCTCATTCTCTACCCTACACCTTACCAATGCTTTTCTTTCAATGACAGTTTTTTTTTCTTTTTAATATATATATATATATATATATTTATATATATGTTGAGGGCCATTTGCGGAAGCCCAGGCAGGCAGAAAAGCCCAATGATGAAGGCCACAAAGAATTGACAAGATAAATAGCAAAAAAGCCCATTAGGCCCAAGCGACAGGAATAATGGATCACAGACCCAACAAATAAATAAATGGGTCTTGAAGAGGTAAGCGGGCTCAAAGAAGTAAGGAAAGAAAGAAATAGCATCTCATGGGTAGTGTATGAGGTAGAAAAGTGAGAAAGGGCTACCGCAGGCCCAAGGTAGTGCAAACTAAGAGAGTAAGGGGTTTATGGCAGGCCCATGAACCTCAAAGATAAGAATAAGGTTATTGGGCCGGAGAAACCTAATGAAGCTACTAAAAAATCCATGGGAGTGTGGAATTAGCAAACGGATCGAGGAAGCCCAAAGAAAGCAATCGGGTCATGGATGCCCAAAGAAAAGCCCGAAGGGACATAGGAGCCTATGAGTAAAAACAAAACAATGCCCATGATAAGCCACTGAGAAAGGGGATAAACGGCTGGCCCAAAAGGAGGTCTAGCAGGATTAAGTTATTACGGTAGGAATAACAATTCAATGGGGCAGGCAGTAAAGAAAATAAAAAGTGGGCCAAAGAAGTGTAAAGCCCATCATCATACGAAGCCTAGCTCCTGAATGGAGTGAAAAACCAAAGGAAAACCCACATGAAAGGCTAGTAAATGCAGACAGAGAGTCTCCAGGTCGCGGCAAATGCATGAGCAGCAGGCAGACTCTTGGACAAATTTGAAAGGGGAGCACGCGCAAGGCCCAGACACCACCAGCCCAGCCAATATAGGACATGGTGGGGCCATGGACCAGAGGTAAGAGGTAAAAGGGGGTATGGTTTGGTGGTGGGGAGAGAGAAAAGGATCTATTTGCGGCTCTTGCCCAAGCCTCTTTTGGGAGGTACGTCCTGCTGGGATGATAGACCACCCAAAAGAGGCAAGTTTGAGGGGGAACCATTGGGTGCATGCTCTAAGGGTAGAGAGAGAAAACATTAATACCGTGGCAGGAAGAAATGTTACGGTACATAGAGGAACAAAACAAACCCACCTCTGTCTGGCAAGGGTGGATGTCGCACAGTCCTGGTGGTCGACAAGTACACTCAGACCAGACAAAGGCGGTTAAGGGGCAAAATGGTAAAACACTAGCCACGACAAGCGCTATAAAAAGGGTCTTACCGTGCCCTGTAGGGGGGATGGAAAAATAGAGTATATTTTCGGGAGCGAAAAGGAAAAACAGAGCAAGAAGAAAAGAAAAAAGATAAGAAAGAAAACAGAAAAGAAAAGAAAGGAAAACTAAGAAAAAGGAGAGTTGGTTCAATAGGGCATGCATCCATAGATAGGTTTCCCTCTCTCCCCCTTCAAATCTTACCTACTTCCAAAACACAAACAAGAACTCTTTCTTTTGGGCAACAACCATTCAGGTCCGATTCCCTCAAAACCATTAATCCCCACGGCAGGATCCTTTTCCTGGAGGGGGGTTATTTGCATTAAGAAGAGACGTTCTTTCCTCTTTGGCTTTACTGTGACAGACTAAGTTTAAAACTTAATTTATTCCCATTTAAATTAGCCAGTATTATTTTCTTCATTTTTCTCTGTTATTGATATCATTGTGACTGTAATTATGCTTCATTAGCGGGGAATACATAGCTGTTTATTTAAATAAGTCAAAGTACTCTGTTTTAGTTATTATTATATCTGTCTGCCGTAACTCATCTGCAATAGTTCTGCTTGCCGTAAATTCGTTCCTGGCACACAAGGCATAAGTTTATGCACAAACCAGCCCAAGTTGAGTTACAATTGGACCAGCCCCAGCTCCCTTACTCATAAACACTAGGGCCTATCACCGTAGGAGGTAGCCCAGCCCATTACCGCAGGAGGCAGCCCAATATACCATATCATACAAAAAAGGCCCCTACATTAAATCGGCGACTCCACTGGGGAGTTGGGAAGTAGATAGGAGCAAAGGAAAGGAACACAGAGCCCCTCGCAAACAATGCCACCCAAGTCCAGGATGACACGGAGTATGAGTGCCGTACCCTCACAAGTAGAATCCAGGCCAACGATGCCTCACCAAGCGCAACTTAACCAAACAGAAGGTGCCAACAGAATGGGGGCTGATCCTCAGCCTCAGACAAGAGTCCTCGTGGATAATGTCAACACCTTTGTCGAAGTATTGCAATCATTGCAGCACTCGTTGCAACAAATGATGGAAGAGATCCGTCAACTGAAGGCAGACAAAACAAAAGAGAAAGGCAGCTAGCATGACCCGGATCATGTGGCAGACAGAGAAGAGACACTAGTAGGGGGTGTCCCTCAGAACGCGGGACAGCGTTTCATCACCATGGCTAAGGCAGCAGCTCTCTTGGAGCAAGAGAGAGCCAAAACACCAAAGGAGAGGTTTTACGCAATGAGACCTCCCTATCCTCTAAAAGTACTCAGCAAGTCGTACCCCGAGGTATGAACCAAGGGCCTTTGCCCAGTACAATGGCAAGAAGGGAAGTGCGGTAGGGCATGTGAGCAAATTTATTGACACCCTTGGCCCTTACGCAGCAGACGAAGACTTATGTCTGCGGGAGTTTTCAAAATCGCTATGCGACCGAGCATACACCTGGTACATTGGTTTAAAACCAGGATTAATCCCGACCTGGGATAACATGGTGGACATATTTTGCACTAAATACTTTCACGGGGAAGAAATGGTAACACTTGCAACTCTGCAGGCGACAAAGCAAAGGAATGGAGAGGATCTGATGGAGTACATCAAACGATTCAGGGACATAGCACTTGATTGCTATGATCACTGTGAGGAGAGGACATTGGTAGAAATGTGCATGACCAATATGATTCGGGAGTTCAAAGTTGTCTTGGAGAATTTGGAGATTTCCCAGTTTGCACAGCTATTACAGAAAGCTAGAAAGACGGCTCAGTCCGTGAAACCCAATTCAGATAAGAGGAACGCATCGCAGGCTATGGCGGTGTCCACTGAAAACCAGAGAAGGAAAACAGAGGGGAGGGAGTATGATACACCCCTAACCCTGCCATGCACTCCTAAGGAGCTAGATATGCTACTTGACAAATGGATAGCAGACGGGATCTTTAAACTCAATTAGGTTTCTAGAGAGCCTACGGAGGAAGAAAGGAAGGATCCTTGCTTCTGCTGCTTGCACAACTATGTACAACATCCCACTGCAGAATGCTGGGCGCTCCGCAGGCTGGTGCACCGCAGGATCAAAGAAGGCACGTTAGAACTGACCCAGTATGAAGTCCAAAGAAACCCACTCCCAAACCACAAGGGAAAGGGTGTAGCAGCAGTAATGATATGTGCAGACCCAGGAGAAGACGAGGAAGAAAACTTGGCCTTGCCTGCCGCAGCGATTACCACTCTTCAGCAGAGTGCCAAGTTTAAAAATCTATTTGACCAGTTGGGACTTACAGCAAAAGAAAGAAAAATAGCCACGGAAGCTTTGGTAAGCATCGCCTCCGGAGCAGGGGTGGAATGCCTGTCAGTAGAGATGCTGAAAGACAGAGCCCTCCTATAGGAATCAACAGAAATCACATTTAGCAATGAAGATATGAAAGTGGGGCACCCAGATCATAGGAGGCCTCTCTTTTTGGCAGCATCTATAAATTAAATCCCCATTAAGAGGGCTCTAGTGGATACAGGTGCTTTTGTAAACCATATCCCATTGAGCACCCTGCAAGCCACAGGAATTTTAGACAAAAAGATCCAAGGATGGCCGATGGAAGTAATGGGATTTGGTGGAAGAGGTGAGTACGCCGCAGGCCACATTCAGTTATGGTTGAAAGTAGGCCTTATAGCCTTTCTAGCTCGCTTCCACGTGGTCAGAACTGAAGTATCTTACCATGTGCTTTTGGGAAGACCTTGGTTACACAAACACCGACTAGTCCCGTCCACCTATCACCAATGTGTGAAGGGAAGATTGAATGGCAGGATGATACACATAGTGGCAAACCCCTCGCCGTTCGAGCAGGTAGAAGCTCACTTGGTGGAAACCATGTTTTATGACCAATGAGCCCCATTTAGAGAAAGTTCAGTTGCAAAGCCACAAGGCACCTTTGTGCGTAGGTGGGAGGATGTTCAAGATGACCCAGAACCTGATTTAAGAGAGCTACTAGCGTGAAAGAAGAAAAGGAAAGAAGCGCTTGCCGCAGAGGCAGACAAAATACCTCAGTGCATCAGGGTCCGAGGCCTTGATGGCAGGATTGTTTATAAATTATGAAGGTGCGTGGGGCCTACGGGTGAGATGCAAGTGGGTCCCACCCAAAAAGGGCAACACGAGAGTTCGGCATGTTGCATTGTTGAAGGAAGTTTGGGAAAAGCAGAAGAGAAGGACAAGGCAATTGTGGCAGAAAAGGACATCCAGGTTATGGCAGATGAAGAGTTGGAAGAGATTGACTTAGGGTCTGACCCGTGAGAACCAAGACCCATGTCAATTAGTGCAAGCCTGATAGAAAAGAAGAAGTCAGAGCTTATACTGTTGCTAAAGAATTCAAAGACGTTTTTACTTGGGATTACAATAAAATGCCAGGGCTCGATCCCGGGCTTGTTGCGCATACGTTAAATGTGGACCCAGAGGCTAAGCCGGTGGCTCAGCCTGCCAAGATATTTCACACAGAAATAGAAGGGCAAATAGTCAAAGAAGTACAGAAGTTGCTAACCGCAGGATTCATCAAGCCTATCCAGCATCCCCGTTGGCTATCTAATATAGTACCAGTAAAGAAGAAGAACGAGCAGATAAGATGCTGTGTAGATTTTAGGAATCTCAATAAAGCTTGCCCAAAAGACGAATTCCCATTGTCAAACATGGATTTACTGATAGATTCTGCGGCAGGAAATGCCATGTTCTCATTCATGGACGGTTTCAGTGGGTACAATCAGATCAAGATGGCGCCAAAAGATGCAGAGAAAACTGCCTTCAGAACACCCATGGGCAATTTCTATTATACTGTGATGCCCTTCGGGCTAAAAAATGCGGGCGCAACTTACCAACGAGCAATGACGGCCATATTTCACGACATGATGCACCAGGAGCTAGAAGACTATGTGGATGACATAGTAGTTAAGTCAAGGAGAAGAGAAGAACACTTTCGGGTGTTAAAAAGAGTATTTGAAAGATGCAGGACTTTCAAGCTAAGAATGAATCCCCTCAAATGCACGTTCGGAGTGTCCTCTAGGAAATTTTTGGGTTTCCTAGTTCACAGCAGAGGCATAGATGTGGAACCGGCCAAAGCCACGGCCATAGCAACTATGAGACCTCCTGCAACAGTAAAAGAATTGAAGAGCTTCTTAGAAAAAGTCTCATATATCCGAAGATTCATCCTTGGGTTGGCATCAATCACATCTGCCTTCACTAAGTTGCTTAAGAAGGGGCAAAGTTTTAAATAGGGGGAAGCGTAGCAGACGGCCTTCAAAAGGCTGCGGCAGATAATGATAAACCTCCCCACAATGCAGGCCCCTATTCATAAAAGACCACTACTACTCTATTTGGCCACCAACTCGTACGCCATCGGCGCACTGATCGCTCAGGAAGACAGAGGTGGTATTGAGCAGCCAATATACTATGTCAGCCGCGTCTTAAAGGATGCAGAAACCCGGTACCCAAGGGCAGAGAGAGCATGCCTAGCCATTGTATACGCTTCGCAGAGGTTGCGTCACTATTTCTTGGCATACGAAGTGTGGCTGATGACTAAGTCACATACCATTAAAGCTCTGTTACAACAGCCGATTCTCTCCGGCAAGATATCCCAGTGGTTGCTACAATTATCACAATACGACTTAAGAATGGGGACACCTAGGGCAGTGAAAAGTCAAGTTATAGCAGATTTATTGGCACAGTTTCTAGGAAAGGAAGAATTTCCACTAGATGATGAAGTACCAGGGGAAGTAGCTATGGCAGAGGAAGTCAGGGAACAGTGGGTAATGAAATTTGATGGGCCTTCTACTACGCATTCCGGAGGGGTGGGCGTAGTTCTGTATCATGAAGAAGACAAGGGAGTGAGACTGTCATTTAAGCTGGAATTCCCCTGTTCAAACAACACGGCGGAGTATGAGGCCTATCTAACTGGGCTTGCCACAGCTCTCGAAATAGGAGTCAAACATTTGAAAGTATTGGGAGACTCAAACTTGGTTGTCTGCCAGGCTAAAGGAAGTTTTTCCTTAAAGGAGCCTAGCCTAGCCCCGTACAGAGCAATGGCCCAGAAAATGGAAGAGAAATTCTCAACCTTTGAGATAGAACATGCCCCGAGAAACAAAAATCGGTTTGCAGACGCATTAGCCGCATTAGGTTCGTAAATAATCTTCAAAGGGAATAGCACTAATATAGAAGTCAGCAAGAGGGAAGAATCCATCATCGAAGTGTTGAAGGAAAAGTTCCGGGAAGAACAGGGCGAAGGGGATTGGCGAATCCCCATAAAGGAAACCCTGGTGAAGGGAGATGACGTAGCAGAATTGAAGATATTAAAAGACTATGCCTTGGTGAAAGAAGAGTTGTACCGCAAGATGCCAGGTGGGATTTTATCCAGATGCGTGGGCCAGGAGGAAGCCCAGAGAAAATTGAAGGAAATACACAACAAGACTTGCGGGTCCTGCGGTGAAGTTAGTCTTTACCGAAAACTCCAGAGGGCAGGCTTCTATTGCTCGAGTATGGGTAAAGATGCAGATCAAGTCCAAACCTAATATGGGACCTGCCAGCTTGCGACAGACAAGGAGGAGAGTTATGCTGTGTTCATCAGCGAGGATTGGAGAAGCCCTTTCGTACAGTACCTGGCAGGAGGCATCCTGCCACAAAGGCACAGTGAAAGATACAAGCTTAAGAGGTTGGCGACACGTTACTTCTTGCATGACACGGTCCTTTTCAAAAAAGGATATGATGGAGACCCTTTGAGGTGTTTTGGTCCTGAAGAGGCTAAACAAATGGTAAAAGAAGTACATTCAGGGGAATGTGGTGAACATCAAGGGAAGAAAAAGCTTTACAGGTGCCTGCTGCAGATGGGCTACTATTGGCCAACCATTAAGAAAGATGCGGCAGAGTTTGTAAAGAAGTGTCATAGTTGTCAGGTACAGGCCAACTTAATTCATACCCATCCACAAGGCTTGCATAGCATGGTTACCCCATGACCCTTCCACACTTGGGGGCTAGATTTGGTAGGGCCAGTCAACCCGCCATCACGTGGGTACATATGGATATTAGTAGCTACAGAATATTTTACTAAGTGGGCGGAAGCCGTACCACTCTGTAAGGCCACAGGGGGAGCAGTGGCAAACTTCATTAAAGAAAATATAATTGTAAGGTTTGGGGTGCCCCACAAGATCATCAGCGACAATGGCACACCGTTTGTCAACAGTGATGTGAGGAGAATGCTAGAGTTCTACCAAGTCAAGCACCACAGGTCATCACCATATTACCTTCAAGGGAATGGGCAGGCAGAGGCAACAAACAAAATTCTCATAAAGATCATTAGCAAGATGAGCCAAAAGTATGCGGGAGGATGGGCAATGCACCTGCCAGATGCTCTCTGGGCATACAGAAAATCACCAAAGTCAGCCACGGGCTTTTCACCTTTTTCCCTAGTCTACGGGACTGAAGTAGTGAGTCTGGCAGAAATAATGATACCGTCCCTAAGGGTTATGCAGATGTGAGAAAAAGAAAAGGAGGGAGAAGTTTTCGCGGCAGAAAGGTTTGAAGACCTGGGAGAACTTGATGAAAAGAGGGAAGAAGCCTAGGAACGCAGCCGGAGATATAGGCAGAAAATGACTGAAACCTACGCCAGGATGACCAAGGAAAGAGTGTTCGCGGAAGGATAACTAGTGCTAAAAGTGGCAGACTACGTCAGGCGAGGTCTGGTAGGACCATCCAAGTTTGCACTAAAATAGGAGAGACCCCTTGTGATAAGAGAAGTGCATTAAAGTGGGTATTATCGCCTAACTCAAATGGACGGCAAGGACTTGATGGACCCCATCAATGGAAAATGGCTGAAGCGTTATTTTGTTTAGAGAAGAAAGTTATGTGGTTGACCCCCTTTCCTTAGTTGTTTGTTTATGTTTCCTTTACTAAACTTTTTCTTTTATTCCTCCAAGTGACTATATCACAAGAGAAATTGTAACATGCTTTCATGAGTATGCAATGAAAAAGTACGAAGTATTAGCATCATATTATAGTAGTAGTAAAGAAAAAGTAGTAAAGTGTAACATTATTACAAACCCAAACTGTGGCAAACAAAGCCAAGTAACTACGGCAGGAAACATAAAAGTGTTCTGTATAACATAACAAAAACAGAGAAACAAAGAAAAGGAAAGGAAACGGTGCTATCATCAATGAAGTCCAGAAATGAGACTCTGATCACCAAAGCGACTGAGTCCACCAACTCCGGAAAGAAGACGCTCACGGTGACCCTCCAAATCAGCCACCTCTTTCTTCAAAAGCTCAATACGAGCGTCTATGATTTCAACAGCTGGCTGGACTCTTCTCATGAAAAGGGCCCGGGCAATCTCACATAGATGCTCAAGAATGAACTCCACAGCGAAACCCACACTGATGAGCTCTCGTATCACGGCCCTCTACTGCAGGATCCTCCAGGCAGAAATAGAGTTGATGAAATTATGCTCGATGTCATTCAGCACACATCCCAGCATCTGTAAGAAATACTCCCTAGAAGAGCGACCAAGGCGAAACTCCTGCATAAAATTGCCATGATGACTGTAGAGCATCACTAAGTGCGAGACGTAGTCCTCAGGAACTCGAAAGCCATAAAAGTCCACGTAAAGAGGACCGGAAGCCCAGAAGTCTGCCGGACCAAGGTCATTAACCTCTGGCTGGTCAAAACGGACAAAGAAAGATGCAACATTATCCGGGACGGCGGCAGAACTACTACCCGCCACAAACTGAGAAGGGATAGTAGGAAGTGGGCCTAAAAAAAAAAAAAAAAGGAGGGAAACTCAAGGCAAAAAAAAAAAAAAAAAAATGAATGACACGGGAAGAAAAGGCTTGCAGAAAAAGAAGATGAAACAAGAAGAGAAAGAAAGAATTGCCAAAGTTACTAGGAATGGGGGCTACGGGTGTAGCAGAAACAGGTACTGCAGGCACAGAAGAAACAGGGGTAGTAGGTACAGCTGAAACAGGTACTGAGGGTATGGCAGGAATAGGCACTACGGGTGCGGTAGGAGCAGTCATTCCCACGCCTACTGCGATTTCTGGCCCCTCAGAAGTTTCTGCAAGTGGGGAGATAAGTATGCAAATAAAATGCAAATGCAGAAAGGAGATGAGGGGAAAGGAAGATACATACCCATAAAGTCAGGATCGGGTGAAGCACTCTCCTCTTCATCAGAGTTGGAAATTCTCTTTTTCAGCACGGGTGCATCATCAGGATCCTAAAAAATGTCATCAGGTCCCTCTGAAGATAAGTTCGGATCAGGACCATGGGTAGCAGAGCCGAGAATGAAGGAAGGAGTAACAACAAGTGAAACACTACCCTTTGCAGCCCGGGAAATAGCTGCAAAAGGGTCGCTAGTCGAAATCACTGGCGGTAGAACAGGAGAAGTAGTTTTGGCTTGAACAACAGTAGAAGGAATGACTCATTCTAAAGGAGTGGGTCTCTCAGCAGGCAAGGGTGTAGTCTCACCAACCCCTTCGACATGAGTACCCTTTCTAGGTACCGGCTCGGCAGAAGGGGTGGGAGTTTTGGTAGGAGTCTTATGCGTAGCAGAAGGAACAGGCGTTGCTAATACCGCCTCGGCCCCATCAAAAAAACCTTCCATAGGCACACCCATGAAGGCGGAAATCTCCTCGATGGTGGGGCGATATATGGATAGAGGCTCAGGCTCTTCCTAAAAAGAACATTTTTTATTAAGTAAAAAAAAAAAAAAAAAAAAAAAAAAAAAAAAAAAAAGGCAAAAGACCCATGGCGGATGCGTGCGAAAAAGAAAGAAGAAAGAAGTGGAGAAAAGGGACTCACCTCAGATTCAGGCTCATCGAGCAAAATGAGGCGAGTAACTAATGAGTCTTCCTTATGCTTAGACTAAAAGGAAAGAGGCAGAAGAAATTGGCGAGTTAGCCGTGGGAAAATTAAGAAATTTTATAGAAAAAGGAAAAAATGGAGAAATAACTTACCCTCCGTTCAGTGGCAAATACGGGGTAAGGAGTAGTTTTCCTTTTGTTACCACGAGCCCTACTAGCCAGGGGAGCACCTGCAGGAGGCAATGGTGTGGCAGGCTTGGTTTTGCCGGCAAACTTGGGTTGGGCAGGCGCTTTCTTGCTTGGTGCAAAGAGATTAATTACCTTAACTTTTTTCTCCCAACCAGGGTGATAGTCGCCAGCGTGCCAAAACCATCCTTTCTTCTCTGCGTCCCATTCAAAAATGCCTGACCAACTCTATTTTCTAGCATACGCCAAAACAGATTTAGAGGGAAACAGCAGACGAGGGTTAACCGAGGCAACCATGCTTAGCCCTTCAGGAGGAATAAGGGAGAAGCCACGACTCCTCGCTAACTCAGCCACAAATGAATCCATCACTGCATGCCAGTAACCGTGCATGGGAAAAGTGCAGACACCCTCCCTTAGCGAACCAGGGACTGTAACGGCGCTGAAACGCTTCTTCCAAAAGTCAAAGGCAGTGTGCCACAGGAAAGGACGGATTGAAGTAGGAGCTCCCATGAGGGAAGAAATGTCATTGAGGATGTCTTGATCCAGTCCAAACTGCCTTCTCACCCGGTTGGCAGGGTAGTGAACAAATCTGATGCCTTCATCAGCTAGGTAAGGCAGCCATCCAACATTGGTACCGGCAAGATAGGTAATCCCAGTTTCATCAAAGCTGACCAATGGGGTAGTAGTCCCAACGGTGTCAATAAACAAACCCATGACAGAGTCCGCACAAGTATAATCAGCACCCAAATTTCTATAGGCTCTCCAAGAGAAACCCACACCCTCATCAAAAGATTCAACCACAGAATAGCCAATCGGCTTCAAACTAGACCAACGAAAAGCAAGCGGGAAATCGGATTCAAACCTGCCACAAAAATCGGTGATCACTCTCGGACAACTCTGGTACTTCTCTCTGGCAAACCGAGCGGGTCTACATTTTGTCAAGTATTGAGCACATCGCTCAAACAACCACTGTTGAAGTATAGTGCAATGAATGGAAGAAGTGACAATGTGGCAAGACCTAGCCTGACTCTCATCATTACGAAGGATATCTAACTGAACATACAAGTGCCCCATGAACATAGGAGCCAGCGGCAAGCTCACCCCCGTAGATATTTTGATAGCCAAACGAAAATACAAAGGTTTTATGGCGTAGTGGGGGTGGGACCCAAAAACAAACTTGCAAAGCCAAAATGCAATAAAAGCCGCACGGCAGGCAACAGCGGAAAACTTAGAGGAAGAACTCACCCAGTAAGACAACTTGGCGTTTTCAGTCACCCTTTTCCTCAATTCAACCTCAATGGCCTCTTCCTCAGGAGAAAGCTCTAAGGCGGCAGGATCGGTATCGCTAAGAATGGGCAAAAGTAACTGGTTAGCCACATCTTCGAGAGTCACAGTGAGTTTGCCGCACGAGAAAAAGAAGGTGTGGGTGGTGATGCACCATCGCCGGACCAAATGACGGAGGTTATAGAGGTCCCGGAAGTTCGACAAGCAACGAGACGAGACTATGGCCTTCAAAACGCCAGCTCGCTGCAACAAACCCATGAAACCCGTGTCGGAAAGCTCGTTGTCAACCCATTCCTTCCAACCAGAGGATATGCCGGACCTAAACTCAAAATGAAGGGGCACAGGAACCGAAACACCTTGGCGAATAGATAGATTGGGGATTGAAGATGCCAAAGGAACCCAAGAAACGTTGGGGTCTCACTGGACAAGGGTAATCAATACACGACCCGGCGGTGGCGGTACATACTCACCGGGGATTTTTGGGAAGTGAGGGTTCATTTCATACCAAGGGTCAATTAAAGGAGCGCATTCGCTGTCAGGGTTGCGCTCCGCCTCCTCCTCAGTGGACCACTCCGAATCGGAACGTTCCATCTCCTCGGGAACGACAGGAGAATCGGAAGCAACCGTCTTCCCTTTGCGGTAGGAAGAGCTTTGACTTTTCACTGGCGACATGGTGAGGAGGCATAGTCGGAGAAAATGAGTATGGTTGTTTGAAAGGAAGAAGGAGAGTAAGAGATGGAGAGTGTATGTTTTGGGAGAAGAAAGAGTCTGTGATTAAAGTGCAGAAGGATTCTTCCTTAAATACCCAGGTCATTAATGTCAGCACAAAAGGATGTGACAAGTCAGCCATCAGAAGGGAATGGAATTAATGAAGCGGTGGCTCTGTTTTGAAACTGGGAAATTCGAAGAGACAACCCTGTTCGTGGCAGGAAGGAGAATATATGTATATATGAAAAGGGGTCCACAGCTTAAAAAAGACCCGTGAAACAAGAGAAGAAGAAAAAAGGAGGACAGAAACGCCTTTTCATTCACATATAAATCGCAGGAACGTTTTATATGTTCAGGGGGCTAAATGTTGAGGGCTATTTGCGGAAACCCAGGTAGACAGAAAAGCCCAATGATGAAGGCCATAAAGAATTGACAAGATAAATAGCAAAAAAGCCCATTAGGCCCAAGCGGCAGGAATAATGGATCATAGGCCCAACAAATAAATAAATGGGTCTTGAAGTGGCAAGCGGGCTCAAAGAAGCCAGGAAAGAAAGAAATAACATCTCATGGGTAGAGTATGAGGTAGAAAAGTGAGAAAGGGCTGTCGCAGGCCCAAGGCAGTGCAAACTAAGAGAGTAAAGGGTTTATGGCAAGCCCATGAACCCCAAAGATAAGAATAAGGTTATTGGGCCAGAAAAGTCCAATGAAGCTAGTAAAAAGCCCATGGGAGTGTGGAATTAGCAAATGGACCGAGGAAGTCCAAAGAAAGCAATCGGGCCATGGATGCCCAAAGGAAAGCCCAAAGGGACATAGGAGCCCATGAGTAAAAACAAAACAGTGTCCATGACAAGCCACTGAGAAAATGGATAAACAGCTGGCCCAAAAGGAGGTCCAGCAGGATTAAGTTATTACGGCAGGAATAACAATTCAACGTAGCAGGTAGTAAAGAAAATCAAAAGTGGGCCAAAGAAGTGTAAAGCCCATCATCATACGAAGCCCAGCTCCTGAACGGAGCAAAAAACCAAAGGAAAACCCATATGAAAGGCCAGTAAATGCAGACAGAGAGTCTCCTGGTCACGGCAGACGCATGAGCAGCAGGCAGACTCTTGGAAAAATTTGAAAGGGGAGCACGCGTAAGACCCAGGCATCACCAGCCTGTACCCAGCCAATATAGGACATGGTGAGGCCATGGGCCAGAGGTAAGAGGTAAAGGGGGTATGGTTTGGTGGTGGGGAGAGGGGAAAGGATTTATTTGAGGCTCCTGCCCAAGCCTCTTTTGGGAGGTACGTCCTACTGGGATGATAGACCACCCAAAAGATGCAAGTTTGAGGGGGAACCGTTGGGTGCATGCTTTGAGGATAGAGAGAGAAAGCATTAATATCGTGGCAGGAAGAAATGTTACGGTACACAGAGGAACAAAACAAACCCATCTCTGTCTGGCGAGGGTGGATGTCGCACAATCCTGGTAGTCGGCAAGTACACCCAGACCAGACAAAGGCGGTTAAGGAGCAAAACGGTAAAATACTAGCCACAACAAGCGCTATAAAAAGAGTCTTGCCGTGCCCTGTAGGGGTATGGAAAAACAGAGTATATTTTCGGGAGTGAAAAGGAAAAACAGAGCAAGAAGAAAAGAAAAAGGATAAGAAAGAAAACAGAAAATAAAAGAAAGGAAAACTAAGAAAAAGGAGAGTTGGTTTAATAGGGCATGCATCCATAGATCGGTTTCCCTCTCTCCCCCTTCAAATCTTACCTTTTTCCAAAACGCAAACAAGAACTCTTCCTTTTGGGCAACAACCATTCAGGTTCGACTCCCTCAAAACCATTAATCCCCACAGCAGGATCCTTTTCCTGGGGGGGGGGGGTTATTTGCATTGAGAAGAGGCGTTCTTTCCTCTTTGGCTTTGCTACGGCAGACTAAGTTTAAAACTTAATTTATGCCCATTTAAATTAGCCAGTATTATTTTCTTCATTTTTCTCCGTGATTGATATCATTGTGACTGTAATCATGCTTCATTAGCGGGGAATACATAGCTGTTTATTTAAATAAGTCAAAGTACTCTGTTTTAGTTATTATTATATCTACCTGCCGTAACTCATCTACAACAGTTCTGCTTGCCGTAAATTCGTTCCTGGCAAATAAGGCATAAGTTTGTGCACAAATCAACCCAAGTTGAGTTACAATTGGACCGGCCCCAGCTCCCTTATTCAGAAAAACTAGGGCCCATCACCGCAGGAGGTAGCCTAGCCCATTACCGTAGGAGGTAGCCCAATATACCATATCATACAAAAAAGGCCTCTATAATATATATATATATATATATATAAATATATATATATATATATATATATATATTATGTGAAATAGTGAGTAGATATTGAAACTTAAAGGAAAAAAAATGAAAAAACACAATTGTTCGATATTTTTAAATGTACAAGTGGCATAAATTTGTATAGTTACGTGGTGCAATAAGAAGTGGTCAACAAAAAGTCAAACATTTTGCTTTTATATTATATATAGATGCCTAGTACTTTAGTTCTACTCATGTTTCTAGTTTTTTCAAATTGAAAATCCATGTTTATTATATTGCAATTAATCAAATTTTTATGGAGGACATTTGAATTGTGATGGTGTTGAATTCATTTAGATCTTGTGCTACTAATGCATTCTCTACTATCTTCAGATTAAATAGTTTCTTCTTCAAATTCACTTTGTTGTTTGCCAATGGATTTTCATGCATACCAAATAAGGCTACCATCAGACCCACTGTGGTCTTCTCCTTTACACCATACGTGAACTTTTGATTTAGAAAAGGAGTGATTTTAAAATGTAAACTTTTGGGAAACCTTGAAACCAAAGAAAAATTAAATTTGGTTAAATCATGTTTGATTTTTTTTTTTTTTTTTTGGCTTGTGTATTACTCAAATCCTGAGGCGATTTCAAATTTTACTCCTTCCCTTCCCCCCTCCATCTCCGTACTATCCTTTCTTTCTTCACCTACTCCCCCCCCCCAACCCCTGGTTTTTTTTTTTGGCTAAAAATGCTAAATGAATCCAAAAATAATAAAATACTTTTAACTTCTTATTTAAAAAAAAAAAATCAGAATAAATATGATTACATAATACTAGTATTTTATTACACTACAACTTCAGAACAAAATAGAGGCATTGAAAACTATTAAAATAAATGTCGTTCTTCTTTGAAACTTTGAAAAATAATTACATATCCAAAGCATTCAAAAGTTACTGTTTTTTTTTTCTCTTGGAATAAAAATAGCACCGTTTAAATTTATATTTTAAAAAGAAGAAAAAGAAGAAGAATATGGTGCACTCTATTCCTCCTCTTACAAGCTTTTGAACTAAATATTGGAGCTTCCATCCTTAGATTTTATTTCCTTGTTGCAAACCAATGGCAATAAATATAAATCTTTTCATTATAATGTAGTCCTTTAATTGGATAGAATGAAGAATTAAAAAAAAAAAAAATGCTAGACTTTTATAATTCTCATAGTAGACCCCGTATAATATATTCATAAACTGTCAAACTCTATCTGATTACATTCAATGAATCCTACATTCTTACTTTGAAACTTAGCTAATTGCATTCACTAATTCAGCAACCGATCCTATGGCCGCAATTCCACCTATTTCAAGCAGAGAAAGGGCCAGCTCACATTCATGCCACCCTCTCAATCCATTGGCCAATTTTCTCAACATCTCTAGCTTCACTTTCTTGAATCCATGGAGTGAAGCTCACCATCAAACCCACTAAACAAGAGAGATAAGCTTTCCAAGTGGCAGGATCACACCCAAGTTAAATGTTCCCTTCCAATACCCCTGCCAAAAAATCCATGTGAATCACAACAATACGAGCCCGTCTACAGAATTCCCATGATGTCAGCTTTGCCTTAACACCCAATACAATTGCCCATGAAAAAATCAACAGATATGCCATGGTGTACCCCTCCACTATTAGGGACACAGAGCTCACCTTGCGGAGTCTCTCTTTTCTTGAAGATAGCAGCCATATTGGAATAGTATCCTTGAACAATTCCTGAACCAGGTGGACCCCACCCGTTACACATAACAGACTTACAGCATGTGTGGCCACCTCCCTTGCCCTAGCAGTGGCCAAGGATAATGATGCTTGATTAGACTTCAAGCGAGGGGAGTCCATGCTTGCCCACCTGACAGCTAATTCCCCAGCATACCCTACTACAAACCCTACAATGACATCATTTACATATTGGACATTGTGTACATTCTGACAAGAACGAAGGTATAGAAATCTAGGTGCTATAGAAGGACGAATGGCACAAGTAGAGATGTTCCTTCCCAACAGACTATTCACACTGCTTTGATTGCTCAATGAAGAAGTTGATACGTTGAGTGATCCTAAGAATGAGGTGACGCAGCTTCTCAGGAGTTGTGCAACTGCTTCTTCGCTGTGTCTGAATACAGAACGAGAACATGATACAACAATGAAGTCAAGCCAGGTTCGGACCTTTTGAGCTCATAGAGATCCAATTATAGGCATGCTTGGCCAATGGCAACCTGATGCACAGTTCTCCAAGGCCAGCCCAGCAATAGCGTGTATGTCAAGTTTAAAAGTAATGGTTAAGTAGACAAGAGTTGCCATCAGCAGTGGAAGTATCAAGTTTGAATTCCCTACAACACACAAGAAAACTTTAGCAACTTAATGCAGAAACCATATTTTAAGTTGTTAAGTCCAAGAGTCTTCATTAACAAGAATATTACATTCATTTATAACAATAAATATAAATATAAATAAAGAGGTGCAATCTACCAGGGGTACAACTTGGAACACCAACACCTGCAGTAGCAAGTATTGCTTTTATTTTAGACTCAACTGAAGGAAGAATTGCTGCTGGACTGGGCCAATCTTTTCCATTTTTTTGAACTTGTTTCCATATACCATGAGTAACTTCTACAAAGAAGTAAGTAATAATAGCAGCAAGAGATGCAGGAAAAAAATCTACAAGGTCTCTTAGGCCTACAAACATATAAGTGCTAGTAAGAAGTATGCTGATGAAGGGAACATGCATAGGAAGATCCTTAGGTTCTTTTTTTTTTGAGCACCTATTATTATTATCTAATATTTGTGGATAACAGGAGCAGAAAAGATGTTCAGAAACTAGAAAGATGGATTAACAAGAATTCCAAGGACAGAAAAGGGGTAAATAAAACTCAAATAAAAAAAGAGTATTGCTAGGGACACCAACTTTGGCACAACTATGTGCCACAACTCGCCGCATGGTGAGTTGTGATTAGTAAGGGTGTGTCAGTAGGCCATGTGGGGACATACCCTTACCAATCATAACTCGCCACATGGCGAGTTGTGGCACAAATTTATGCCAAAGTTGGTGTCCCTAGCATTACTCGTAAAAAAAAAAGAGTGAGTCTCAGCTGACAAGCTAGCACTTGGCCTGTCATCAAATCCTGAGATGAAAGCCTTCCACGGGCACAAACAGTTAGAATTGCCTCAAGAACAAAAGAAATGACTTCCAATACCTCCCATGCAGGGAGCATAGGTCTCTGGTAAGCATCTTCTCCATATTTGCAGGGGAGCCACATGTATTGCTGCTGCTTGGCGTTGAAGAGTTAACCGACGAGGCCCCACTTTTAGTCATTTTCTAGTGTATCATACTTAAGATCATATTAGCAACTTGATGAACAGGATTTCCACTAGAGAGGCCAGCAAGTGTTGAAGCTATATGAGATTTGTTTTGACAATACCAAGCTCGTAATTTTGGATATGAATCAATATATATATAGGCTTTCTTGATGCTGACTCAAACTCGTTTTGATTGCTATTTGTTTCAACCTGACATGAGGCAATGCTGCTATTGCGCAATAACAAAAGATACTCCAAAGTAAGCTCCCCTCGAACTACTCCTCCTCTCTCTAAAATGCACTGCTTAAGAGGAGGCATGTAGAATTTCCACAGACGAAGAAAAAATAGAAACGCTAAAGAAAAAACCATGTAAACTGAGGGCTCATCAGCCTTGCTTGATTTGTTATTTGATGGGGAATTTTGTGACCCAAAGGCCTCATAAAGTGGCATTGATGAAGCTGCAACTTCATGGACCTGTAGGAACAGAAACATTCAGAATACATGTATCAACTTGTCATAGTCAATGATACAAACCTGACAAGAAAATTAGGAGTAACAACACAATGTATGTCTTCCAATAGAATAGCCATAGAGAGTAGATTAAAAAATATATATTTAAAAACCTTGCTTTAAAGATATTCAAATTATGGTTCATTTTAAGTCAGCCCTCAAGCCAACCAAAGAAATAACCATTTTGACCAAACCTTGTTCCACTAACCCACACTTCCAAGCTATAAATGTTTTGAACAAATAGTGGTCCAAAGAGAAAATTTACTAACAATAGCATCATTCAAATCAAATAGTTATGGACAAAATACTGAAGTTTGATGAGTATTGGATAAGATGTGGGGACTATAAAAAAATCATCACAAAGCCTTAAAGAATTATGCACATATGTAAAAAATGTCGCATAAATTTTAGTGAAATCAATCTCATAGAACCTAAACTTTCACAACATCCAGAAGATATTTGTAATGCAATTTGATACACCAGTAACTTTACCCACTCTTCTAGATGTTAATTTAGTTTCACTATTACACTTGCACATATAAACCAATGCAAAATGCATACCTTTCTTTTCCTTAAATTGTCAATTGAAAGACGTTTTCTCAAGGTAAAAATCCGTACAAAGAAAGTCACTTTAGAAGGAATCTTCTACTTCCAAATGCTCTTCCAAGGGGTATGATATTTCGCATCAAAATTACATTAGAAAAAAATTTGAAACACTTATCCACGAGAAAGCGTTTAATGCAACAAAATGAGTGCACAATAAAATCGCAACAAAAGATCGGACATTAAAAGGAACAAACAATCTTGTGCACAGAATGGGAAAAAAAATACTATCAATGGGAAAAAAATACTATCTCATAAAAAGTATTAAATTTTTCTATAAGCAAATATGCATCACTCACATAATGACTAGTGGTGGGTTAAAATATAAAAGTTGTCCTTGATCTTGAGAAACTAAATAACCTTCACTCAAACTTTGGAAGTAGCTTTTGAATATTGTCATCTACTTGATTAGACAACAACAATTCAATAAACAAGGCAGCAGTTGTTGCGTTTGCTGAAAATCCCTTGTCAACCATCATTTTGAGATATTTCATTGCCTTTGATGTCTCTCTATGTTACAAAAACCCTTGGATTTTTGTGTTATATGTGTGCTCATTAGGTGAATAACCATTGTCATCCATTTTCTCAAGCAACTCACTTGCTTCATCAACTAGTCCATTCTTGCAAAATCCTTTGATCATTATAGTGTAAGTCCAAACATTAGGTTTCAATCCTTTTGCAAGAAGACCACTAAAGATTTCTCTTGCAGTTGTAAGTTCTCCAACATTGCAGAAACCATCAATCAAGATGTTGTAAATCACAATATCACAGTCCAACCTTTTGGCTTCCATCTCCTAAAACAATGCCATTGCCTCAGCAATTCGTCTATTCTTAAAAAAGCCATCTAACAGGGTGGCATAGGTTTAGGGATCTGGATGTTGGCCACAAGCTCGCATTGTATTAAATAGCTCTAGTGCAGTCTGGACTCTCTCCACTCGACATAACCCACCTATAAGAGTGTTGTAAGTCACTACATTAGGAATCATTCCCTTGTTGGACATTTCATGAAGCAAATGCTTTGCCTCATCAATTTTTTTACTTTTGCAATATCCATTTATCAATATGGTATAGCTAAACACATTGGGTGAATAGCCCTTCTCAACCATCATATTAAATTCGTAATTGCCTCATCCAGTTTGTTTTGCAAGCAATAACCATCAATCAAAGAATTGTAAGTGAATATGTCAAGATCAATGTCTCTTTGAATCATCACATCAAAAACTTCTCTTGCCTTAGTCAACATCCCTTCCTTGCGAATTGTGTCCACCAATATGCTAAATGTTTGTACATCTGGCATGACCTTCCTTTGTTCCATCTCATTCAACAAGGTAACAGCCTCCCTCCCCCAGCCAAAATTGCATAGACCTTGAACTAAGGAATTGTAAGTGACCAAATCTGGTTGAATGCCTTTACTCCTCATTTCAGATAAAAGGTTCAAAGCATCATTTACCAATCTATCCTTACATAAACTGTCAATGACCGTGCTATAGAGCACCACATTTAGTTCAAAATTCCCCTTTTCAAGCTTCCTAAGCAACCTATAGCCACACCACTCTGCCCAATCTTACATAGACTGTTTAGTAATGTTCCACAAGAAATCGCATCAGGTTGGTACCCTTTGTTCTCCATTTCCTCTACCAAACTCACAGCTCCGGAAATATTACCTTGAAGACAGAGACCTTTAAGAAGAGTGTTTAGAGTTGGTTGGGTAGGCAGATAACCAAGTTTCAAAATTGTTACTAAGACAGAGAAACCAAAATTAACCCGGTTCAGATGGTAGTAGCAATTAATCAAAACAATGAGAGTATAAACATTGGGAGAGATTCTGAATGATTCCATTTGTTGAATTAGATTAATGACTACGGAGTAATGCTTCATTCTTGCAATGGCACCCAACAATAGAGTAAAATCTTCAATGAAAGGTAGAGGGTGCATGTGAAGCATTATATCAAACAGGCCTAAGGCATGATCAAGATTCTTAAAGGTACGAGATTTGCAGCGATCTCTTATAGATTTCAACAACTGATTCCGATTCTGATATGGGGTTTTCGCATTTTCTCTAATAGTAGAACAATAACGATAAGAAGTAAAAGCACGAAATGGAAATGGAAGGCTTACTACTCTAATTATCAAACGATTGCATATAAAAAGAAGAGAGGATGTTGATTTACCAATTTCACAATGACAAGTCTCAGCTACCAACTTGGGTTGGGTTTAGTTTCGGCTTAGCTTCGAAAGGAGAAATCAGGAGTGGCAGATCGGAGAGCGAAGCATTGAGTAGGATTGGACGAGTAAGAATGAGAATGATTTGTATTTCTTTTTTTTTTCTCTTCTTTTTTGAGAGAGAAGAGATAGATATTTTAGTTATGTAAACGTACAAGAGGAACATCACCTGGGCTAAATACCTACATCAGGGAAAGAAAGCCTATATACAAAAAGACAACCTTCCTAGATAGAGCACAGAACCAATAAAAAATTGGAAACTCGTTCAGGGCCCTTTTTTACCCCCCAAAAAACAATAAAATTTTTTTAAGGTTAGACGTATTTTGTTTTAGTCCACGTGTACTATCTAATTTTTTTTGAAATTTTTGTTCATGTTGTGCAAAAAAATGAAGAGTATAATATAAAATGCAAAAAGTCCATAATTTTTTCCAAAACTGCACATACAATTCCATATCTATACATAAAACCCAGATCCAGATTCATTCATATATAGATATAATTGTTGGTGTTATGAAGGTACATTTCTCCCATGATTGACATAAATTTGGTTTCAAATTTCTCCCATAATGTGCTATGAACGAAAACAATATCTCAATAGTATTATACAAGAAATTGGGATGTAGCATCCATCTTTGTAGCTAATTACCGAGGAATATGTTTTCCCAAATCTGATATGATCAACCCCACTACAATCCAAATGGAAATTCAATATAGTGATTGGTGACCCTATTCTAACCATTTAGCTAACTAAGATATAAACTTATTCTCATTTTCAGTTCACATACATACAAAACCAAACAACTCAAATAGTAAGATTCAATTCAATTCAATTCTTTGACTTTCCTTCTCTTTCTCTCAACTTCACTCTGTGGATTGGTGTGTCCATTGTCCTCATTTATTAAAAATACAAAATTATGATAGATGAATTTAACAATCAAAATAAATATAAAATTTATTTTAATTTCTTAAAATTTTTGGTAAAAAGACTTTGGTCAAAATAAAAATTTTCAATTACTTGAAACTTCTTTTTTTTAATGAAAAGATTGTATTTTAAATTTTAATTTAGATGGAACAAAACCATTGCCTCATGAGCTAAACATGCTCAATAATAATAAAACAAATTTCCTTTATCCAATTGAAAAAAAATCTACAATGCCCCTGTCCAATTGACAAGACCTATAATGCCTCTAGCATGTTGGATTAGATAATGGGTTAATGAGCCAAAAAAACCTATTTAAACACCCTTAGATTTTTAGATGAAACCTTAATCACTTCATGGACTGATGGGGTCAGATTTATGTTTCAATAAATATGACTTTCAATTTGGTGTTCTTATTCTTTATAAATTGATTATATATATAAAAAAATTGTTATTATTTATAAATAAGAGTTGGTGTTTATTGTCTAATGAGTGCATTTTGGGGATTTTAAAGGCTGTAGGCGGTTTATAAATTTGGGACCAAATGTGGTGTGATAGAAAAATTAGTTCCTATAAGAATCACTTTATAGTAGCTCAAAATTAACTTTATTTTAGATTCTCCTACATTATAGAAATTTAATGTAGTGTACCTGAGTATCCCTTTATATAATTAGGGAGTGAACATTATATAGTAAGTGTAGTACCAAAATCTCATCTTATAAGAGCAAGACGGAGCAGGTCATGGGTTCAAGACACAGTGGGTTTGTGTGTAACTTAATTTTTTTTTTTAAAAAAAAGCATGGAGATGCTTAAAATTATGGTTCTTGGGTTTCTTTACAATCAACATCAATAACAGAACTAGGAAAAAAAAAAAAAAACATCAAGAAATTTCACTATAAGAAGTTGTTGACATTTACTGCTCGTATATTTGTACAAGAAGTAGAATATAGAATATAGGCTATAGCTTTCCGGGTAACCAATACTTTAACACCCTTGGAAGTTCAGCATAATGCCAAATGAAAATTTGTTTCTGAATATGAAAAGCTTCATCCTTTAGTAAGTTTAATTTGTGGGGATAATGAGTCACTGCAACATGCAATAAGAGTTCTAGAAAGTGATTTCTTGAAATTTAATAAATTATAATTTTCTTATGAACACAGCAAGAAACCTTTACTTCAAAAAAAAGAAGAAGGGGATAATATCATGAGTGATATTTATCTCTTACTTTTCATTTTGTATATCAGTAATTCGATCAAAATGAATAAGGAAAACCACTTTTTTCTGGTTTTCATGCTACACACTTCTTCAATGTTATGATTCCTATGACTAGATAGCAATGCCCCACTTGTTATGAACCGGGATTATGACAGCAAATTGTGTGAGGTCGTAAGTCAATATGAGACCATAACATCAAGTGCTTATGTATATAAAATTCATATCATCATCCTAGAGCCATAAAATATAAAATAGAAGTACTTACCATACCATGCAAAGAAAGTCTATGAACAGTATTAATAGCAGAAGCTCCAAAAAGAAGAGCACCTAACTGGACATAGAATCAATTAAGTGGCTGCCTGGTCCAGTATAACTAGGAGGAACTGGAGGGGAAAGAAGCTTGACCACAAAGTGCACCACTTGTTCCTGCCAAGAAAACAAGTGATTCAAAAGTAGATACAGAGTCATTTTCTTCGAGAATAAAGAGAAGGGGGGTGGGAGTACAAAGTAAAAAAGAAGTTCCAAGTAGCATAAAAGGAGGACAAAAATTCAAAGGACATATATTGGTTCCAAGTAAGGGCTGTGCTGTGCATGTGGTGTTTTAAACTGCCTGGAGTATAAATGGTTTCTGCTAAAAGGTTGAGGCAAAGATTTTGTTTGAAAGAACTAGTTTTCTTGTTGCTTTAACTCAAAAGCATAAGGGAGTCAAGTATGGGTTTACTTGTTTGATTTGTACTAATAAAATACCAATTAACCCAAAAGCTTAAGTTATTAGGAAATTGACCAAAGGGTGAATCCAATCATTTAATTACAATTCTAATACTCTCCCTCACTTGTGGGCCCAAGTCCCCCCTAATAAATGGGGCCCAACATGTGGGATTTTTAAGTTTTTTAAATGGGACATAGAATGGAATAAGGTTTGAACTAAGACCACCTAATCTGATACCATAATAAATTTTAGAATATCTCAAAAGTTTAAGTTATTAGGAAATGGTGAATTTGACATTTAACATTAATTTTACTATGTACAAACTCTATTAGTAGGGGAAACAATTCATGAAATATATAATCAATTATAAAGACATAAAGCACCACTAGGTGAGACTACAATAGAAGAGGAATTCAAAAATGGATTTTACTAATGTATGTCCCTAATGTGTGCCCTTAGGGCACACATTAATTTCCATTTTTGGAAATAATTTTCTCAAGAATTGAAAAAGTAATGACAGCTTTTTCAATTACCGAGAAAATGTTTCTAAAAATAGAAAGCTTAATGTGTGCCCTTAGGGCACACATTAACCGGACCCTTCAAAAATTTCCAATATCCAATATCACTAGTGTTGCTACCTGAATGTTCCATCCACGGCTGACAGATGCACCACGTAGAATCTTTGCCGCTGCTGACTTCTCTTCCTTTGACCCATTCAGAGCTATATAATAAATTTCTCTATCTCCGCTAAACTAGAATAGGGAAAATGGAGAAAATTATTCATGCCAGTAGTTTCTAGTACTAGAGTTTAACAAACAAAAACCTTTTTATACCTTGAAGCAGGAGTCTTTATAAGGGAATTTATTAGAAAAGCATTTAATGGTGCTCTTTCCATAAATGTTGACCAAGGGGATATTTCAACTGGCAATGAATCTGAAAGTGATATTATTGCTGCAGACACATAACCAGGCCAAAAATATGCTAATGTGTCAATTAAATTTCTTGCAACGCAAGCTTCCACTATGAGGTGCCTCATGTTGGCTCCTGAAAGCATAAACAATAAATTGCAAAAAGATTACAGAAAGCACTAGACAAAGTGACTAGGCCATAAACTAGACCCATGTATATGTAATGTATGAATTAAGTATTGCTCTCATGTTATAAGAATTTGAGATTACAAGTGAATCATATGCTTCCCCAAAACACCTGCTCTTAAAGGCAATGGAACCCAATCATTGAGAATTTGAGAATAGAGAGGAGATTAGAAGGTGCGAAGTGACTTTATTTATCTAAGGGGAGGTCGGGTAACAGGTTACATTATTTAAGAGCACTCTCTCCAATTTGCCAACTTATTTCCTTTCTTTATTCCCTATTCTTACTTTTGTGGCCAATGTATTGAAAAATTTAGAGATACTTTTTATGGAGCAGTTTAGGAGAAGAGTCCAAGTTCCATCTAGTACATTGGACTTAAGATTTGTACACCTCTTCAAAAGTGTCAGGAATCCAATCTGCTTTAATTAAGTCCTTTTTAAGAAAATGGCCGTGGAGGAACGTTTTTGACTGGGGATCACTTTGGAGGATGGTTGTTGAGGTGAAGTATGGAAGTGTTTGGATGGGTGGGGCACCAAGGAGGTGATGGGCCCGTATGGAGTGAGTCTTTGGATATATGTTATATGGGAGTGGGCATCATTTCCACAATTTATTCAGTATGAGATGGGTGATGGATCTAGAGTGAAGTTTTGGCATCATAGGTGGTGCCCGGACAAATCCTTAAAGGAGGCATTTCCAGTGTTATTTGGTTTAGTCGGTATAAAGAGGCTTTGGTAGCGGATCTTATGAAATTCTGCAATGGTGCCTACAGTGGAATTTAAATTTTGTCAGAGCTATGCAGGATTGGGAATTGGAGCCAATGGGGTGTTTTTATGAACTTAATCTGCTCTACTCCTGTGAGAAGGAATGGGAAGAATATTTTCCATTGGAGGGCAGCTAAAAGACTGGGATTTGAGGTCAGCAGACAGCAGGTATCATCGCTCTTTGATTTATATGGCTGATATGTCTTTTCTCTTAAGAAGCATTTGGACGCCTAAAGTTGCTTTCTTCACATGGACTGCAGCTTTGAGCAAAATCTTGATGATAGATAATCTACGAAGGAGAAGCTTGGTTGCGATTGACTGTTGCTATATGTGTAAATGTAGTGGGGAGATTGTGGACAATTTACTCTTTCACCGTCCCATAGCTATAGAGTTATGGTCTATGGAGTTTGTGTTGTTTGGAGTTTACTGGATTATGCCAAACAGTGCTGTGCAGTTATTGGCTTCTTGGCAAGGTCAGCTTGGGCATCATCAGAATATTTGGAAAGCCGTCCCGCGTCGTTTGATGTGGTGCATTTGGAGGGAACATAATGCTTAAGCCTTTTCTTTTCAAAACTATGTTTGATTGGCTGTTAGCTTTAGGATCTTTTTCTATGTGTTCTTTGTTGGATGTTTTTGATTCTTGTACTATGAAAGCTTTATTTTTTGGTTCCCTTGTAAACTTCTTGTGTACTTTCGATTCTTCTTTCATCAATAAGATTGTCATTTATCAAAAATAAAAACATACTGGCTCTTATAGAAGTATCAACATGATTGCCTCCACCTACAATATTCCTTTCATTCTTCCACTAGAAATGAAGCTAGCTGCTTTTCTAGCTGCACTATTAGCTGCATCAACAACTAATGCAGGAGGGTATAAAAGGCTAGAAAAGTGTCCAAGGACCTGGAGAGAGGAGATCAGTCCGTCTTTCCTTGAAGCAATAGCCTTGCCATTCATTTTATGTCCATATGCAGACTCAACATATCTAGTAGCAGTAGCTTGAGAGAATTTGGCCTCATCCTCCAAAACATTAGCAATTGCCAAGGGGACGATAGACAAAAGGACACAAAGACGGGCCTCAAGATGTGTAATTGGACCTGCTGGAGGATCTCATTCCTGTAACAAAGCATGGAAAGAGCAAATATCAGATAACTATATATATTTTTTCATGATAAGAAATGTTAACATGGACTAGTCTCAACTCATTGTACAAGCCAAAGGGCTGAAAGCCAGAGCGCCAAGAAGGTTTCTTGCCAGCTTGCCCGGTTAAATACTTGGAGCGTCTTAATTGACTCTGCAGTTTGGCCATCAAAGGTAGGTTATAATTGATTCCTTGCACTTATCAAACAAATTATGCTCTTTTATTTTAAACGCGATTTGTGCCTGTGTGCATGCACGCGCGTGCGCGCACACAATTTGAAATTGATCTGAAAATATTTCAAGGTATACTCTTGAAGAGAATAACCTGCTAGTACATCAACGGCAGATATGATAAGGAGTTGTATCCCATCCATTGCATTCTCCATGTAAATATCAAAAGGAACTCAACAAGCAGACCGGCCAAATTCAGAGTGGACGCAAGGTGATGGCTTACATGATGCAATATTGACAAGCATCCTAGTGAGTTGGCACTTGTTTAACGGGTATTCAAAGCCCAAAACTCTTTGTATGTTGTCGGATAATTTTGCCAATAATTGGTTGGCTGAATTAAAATTTGAGGATACCAATTCATGGGCTTCAAGAAATCACAGCCTCTGCAGGAGCCGATTGAACTTTTCAGGCCTTCTAAGTAAAAAGAAAACAAGACAAAAGGGATGATACATATCAGCTTCTCCATGAAGATTGTTTTACATAAAAGAACATTTATGTCTGTACTTGTGTGCGTACACAATCATTCACATATACAACTGCAAATAACATTAGCAGGTGGATAGCATCATACACATGTAGTTAAACAAAAAATCCCTTACAATTGAAAACGTATTACATAGACCTATAATTATATATAAGAAGAATGATTACGATCATTTTCTATCCTTTCTACAATGCCCATAGACAAAGTGCTTCATCTGTATTTCATAGGCCAATAATTGTGTATACAACTGCAAATAACATAGACAAAGTGGAGAAGAAATATATTTCCTGCCCTTTCTACTCTTCATCTGTTTTTAAGAGTGCGACAAAACAGCTATTGGCCTCACTTAACTTGTTACTTGCTAGATATTGTTTAAGCTATCAATCATTTGTACTCCCTCCAACAAAAGCATTATGCTGTTACACCTGTTAGACCCAAATCTAAGTGAAGTCCATTATAAAAGAAGAAGTTCATTTTCGATTATCAAACAATCTCCTCAAGGAGCATCCCTATGTTCTGTTACTGATTTGATCGATTTATGTAATTTTTGTGAATAATATTGAATTCACGCATTATTCATGAAGCCTTCAAGCATTAGGAAACGTACAGGATACAAGATTTCTATTAAGACCAAAAATTTTAAAATGTGGTCCAGAAAACACAATCCATTCAGAAACTATATCCATCAAATGAAGAATTCAACCTGAGTACATGCTAAAGGTTTTAGATATTACCTAGCCTGGAGTAAATATATATAGTTCTAAATATTATTCCACTTGGAAAATCAGATCAAAGATGAGCAAATAATAGGAATATTGTGGATTTAAATATGCACTACCAGAGCATTGCAAGGCAAACAATTTCTGTAAAACTTAAAGAGTTGAATATTTGGGGGTAAAATACATGATGTAATTCTAATAACATCAAAAGGAGCTCACAAGAAGGCAAACAATACAATAATAGCATACATACATGTTCAAGTGAACAAGGCAGAGAATAACCCTAGATTTTCAGCTCTGTTAGTTTTCCCAACACCGCTATGACCATAAATGAATTTGTCCTCCTCATCTCTTCATGATGTTCACTGCCTTTAAAATCATGGCTTCCTCTAAAATCGATGTCCATATCAAGGAGCTCTGTGCTTCTGACTGCTACACTAGGTCTCTCTATAGGTGTCATTTGCAAACCCCAATCATCCAATGTGCTATCAATCAAACCAATGATAATACTGAAAAAGAACAACACAAATGCATGTCCAACCTCCAGAACGCGAACTTTATATGTTTGAGATAGTTGAAGGGCAACATCAACAGATTTTATAATCCTGAAAGATAGCAAAGCATGTACTCAAAACTTTGTTGGTTGATTGATAGTGAGATGTACTTGCAAGACTACGGTACTGTAGCAAGCATTTCAACCATTGTCTAGACACATAGCATGGAAAAAAAAAAAATAACAGCAAAGAATGGAAATGGCTGCATTCTCAATTATTGTATGTGTAGATGCCACTGGTTTGCAACTATGCGTGTTATTATGTATTATTGAAACATATGCATTCATACACATTATGGATACAACTAGTTAAACCAAGGAAACTGAATATTTTGCAGGAATTTGGAATTGCTATGACCTCCTTGGCAAATGCATTCATCACCATGGGCCTATATAAATTGCATTTATCAAATAATAAAATCCACATATTATGGAGAATGAATTATAGAAAATTGGAATCTTGTGGAAAAAATTACATGTAGTAGAGGTTAAAAAATTTCTGTGTCTATAATGAACAGGCCCCGAAAAGGATAAACTAAGTGTCAAATGTACAGAAAGGGCAGTCCTACATTTCCCTTATTTATAGAAGTGTCAATAACAAAGATAGAAACATAGAAAAGTTATGACTGGGGACAGTTAAGGGTTGAAAGAAAACCCATAGAAAAATGATAAAACTACTACTACTACTAAAAAAGCTTACAAACTGACATGACAACAAATGTAATTGGTGCAATGGTGTTACTTCAGCAACATAATAAATAAATGTCTGAATTACTTGTTCATGATTGGTGAGACATCAAGTTGTAAAGCTTATGTAACTGATAAAAGCTTATGTAACTAACTTACTTGTCTTTGCAGGCATCTTCACTGAATGGATAAAACAAAAATGCATACCAACTCAAACATTCAAGATAGAGTCTATACACCTTGGGTTGAGACTGTCAATTTGGAAGTACCCTGAAACAGTAGAGCTTGTTCAATGAATTTCTAGAGTGAAGAAGAAGAAGAAGAAGAAGAAGAAGAGCAAAGATGGGAGACCAAGAGGTGCCCTAACTCAGGACTGGGAAGCTGAACTTGCCAAGACCTTAAGCATTTGGCAACTTCCATAGCAGAAACAGAAAAGAGAGTGGAATCATTACGCTGCTCGCACCTCTACAATGTCTCCAATACACCTTCCTCCAACACACTCAATTCACTTTCGGTCTCGAACTTGTTCCCCATTTTCAATCTCTTTCACAGATTCATAAATCACACCTTTTGGTTTTGCAGGAGTGTGTATAATAAAGACTGTTGCCTATTTTGCTTTTCAAGTTTTAAAACCATTCCGAAAGAGAGAGAGCAGTTAGCAAGTGCTTATTATCCAAAGCTCGATCAGTGTGTAAATGTGGTAGGTGGTAGTGAGAGTGGTAACAACTAACTCTGAGTTCTCCTTCACCTTCACCTAACAACAAAGTAAAAAAACAAAAAAGTCACTTCTCCACTTCTCCTGTCTCCATAATTATTAAACCCCGGCCTGTGTTCAATGTTCACTGGTTTATTAATCTTAAATCAATAGATACTGTACTTGATCCAACATCAACATTAGTAGTAATTAACCAAAAACAAATTATTATTTTAAAATATATAAAATATACTTATACTAACCTCTAAGCACGCGCTGACACATCAAAGTAATAACTAACATCTGAATTATCTTTCTTAGTGACAGGGCATGCCACAACATATACTATTGGCCTCTCTTCCATAGTTTTTTCTTTTCTTTTTTAGTCTAATGTCATAATTTTCCTTTAAAAAAAAAAATTAGATAAGTTTGTTTTGAAAGACATGGATTAGTAAGAGAGTATCCTACTTTGTAGGCATTTTAAGTGGAGTTGGAAATATATGTTTACCAGGTTGTCCTCAAGTTTTTTCCTATTAAACCTAAGGTTTAGGGGTATTTCTGAACCATATAAAAGTCCAATCCAAAGAGGGGAATCCTCTTATAGATAGTATAGATTACTAACCAAAATGAAGCCTAAAAATTCAACCATGTAATCAATCGAATATAGAAAATAAAAGCTTAGTCTTTTTTCCTTGCCTTATTTTAATATTTTTAGCTATATTTCTAAAAGCACGCATTTTCTCACATCATCTCTTTTAAAATATATAAATTTTAGTTTTATTTTTAAAGTTAAAAACATGACAAAGTTTAGTTACAAAATTGATTATAGGATTAGGTTACAATCTTGCTCAACATCTTTTTATTGGATAGTATAGATTACTAACCAAAATGAAGCCTAAAAATTCAACCACGTAATCAACCGAATATAGAAAATAAAATCAACATGCAGGTAGAGCACCCACCAACCAATGGTCCAATCCTCAAGAATCAATAAAACCAAACCAAGTCCAGTTCACCTATAACCTCCATTTGTTAAAGATACTTTCACATGGTACAACAAGATAATTTAGGCCAATAAGTGTTGTAATTAACAGTAAGAAACACTAACATGACAATAGTCTCATTAATTTTCATATAAGCAATGCAGGTTATAATGCATGCATGACCTGCACTACATGAAACACTGAAAAAGAGGCCACCATTACAAGTTTCCAATACTTTTGAACCACAATTAGCAAACTGAAATGGGTCCCAGATATATTCCAAGCCTGACATTTACTCCTGCCACAGAATAGCACTTCAATAATTTCAATAGGAAGAACATATAAGATGCAGTCATGGAAGATTAAATCGCTACTACATAAATTGTCCATTCAAGATTTTATTTTATGGGATCTACTTATAAAATCCAATTGAAGTAAAAGTCACGTGATTCTAAAAGTAAAAGTTGGGTTTTTATTGAATAAAATATGGTCAATTTTGTATTCAAGGATAAAACTGTAATTTTTGCAATCTCTGCAAATTAAGGGCATTTTGATCATTTGGTTGAGTCTAAAATTCTATAGGACATCCTAGGTATCTTAGATTTTATTTTCTTTGAATACAAGTTAGTCTTTAATTAGTTTTTACTACCTTATTAGGTTTTTCAGTTAACTAGTCAAATTAGGAATCCTAATACTACAAGAAAGAGTTATTATACATATTTAAGTTGTATTCGAAAAAAAAAAAAAAAGATGTAGCTGATTAATAAAAATATTTAGTGAGTATTGAGACACATTGGGCTAATTGTTCTTTTTTTCCCCCTCCCTTTTTCTTCCCTCTTTCTTTTATTCTTTCTTGTGGTATTGTTCACAGATAATGTTCATACAGCCCTTGAACACTATAAATTTCTTGATTTTCCTTCTTTCTTAGAACCCCAATTCAAGTCCTTCCTCTTATTGATCAAAAATCTTAAAAACCCATGTTGTTCTTTATCATATAGCCCCCCCCCCCCCCCCCAAAAAAAAAAAAAAAACTCATCAAACCCTCTCAAATTTCGAGCCCCAACCTTTTCTTGACAATTCTAAACCCTAGATCCACAAAACCTCCTAAACCTTAACAACCTCAAATTCCCAATTTTTCCTACATTAGTATAAAGGATTGATTTTTCTTCTTAGCAATTATCAAAGAGGTAAACAAAATCGCATAACACAATTCATATGGATTTAAAAATGTGAGCAACACATAACAACCATAGTCCAAAGTACAAATTCAATTAGTAATTGTCCAAAGTACAAATTCAATTAGTAATTGTTAATTGTATAGACTAAAAGATGGTTTACAGCAATCTACAAACACTGGACCAAAACATTGCATTTTGAGAGGCAATCTGTGATAATAACAATTTGCAGCCACAGGGAAGGCAATGCTTGCTTATATAGTAATGTTATTTATTTATTTTTTTTTTTTGGCTCAAGAAAAATGGGTAAGGGAAGCAACCAGTTTGTAGAAGATCTTGTCTAGGCGTGATCATAGCAGCACCTACTCGCTGAGGAACCAAAGCCTAAGAAGCCTAGTTAGGGGGACGGGGGATTGGAGGACACATGAGCTCCCTCAAGGGGGGTTCAGGCATAGCTTAATGCCTTAACCTCAACCCCACAAAGATTCAAACTCAGGATGTTGACCCCAATCAGACCACATTGGAAGACTTTTCCATTGGACCACTCACCCTTGGTGGTCAATAATGTTATTACCTGTACAATGGAATGCTAGCATCCTCTAATGCTGGTATCTTCCATAAAGAAAGCTACTCTACGTATACTTGGACCATTGGTGATTTACTGATTGTGGGCTACAACTATCCCATTAAATGACCATGTAGCCACCACTGGACCATTTTTAAGGTATTAAGGGAAGATTCACCTCTGTATAATGAACAAGAAATGCTCCTTGGACAGATGGAGATCCAATTCCTCTGATATTGGACGGGCACTATAGCCATCAAAGAGTGGCTAAGATCAATTTTAGAGCTCATGAACTATAACTGAAGATTTTTCATAAATTTCTTAAAGAGGATTGCTAAATTCAAAAAGCTTTTAAAGGATGTTCAGAAAGATAATGGCATTGGACTGATTGGAAGTGTGTTAGAGAGCCTTCGAGAGTTTGAAGCAGACAATGATTGATGAACCCTTATTGCATTAGCCAAATCACACTAAACCATATGGAGCATGCATGGATGGATCAAACTATGTCATACATAGCATCTGTATAACATAGCAACCCAGTTGCATATAAGAGCCAAAAGCTCAATGAGACCAAAAGGAATGGTCTAGGAGAAAGAGATTACAATCAAATGCAAACATCTACAAGAACTTTGGGACAGTATATTAGTCTAATCAACAACAATAAATACTCGACATTTGTTTGAGTTCCAAAACAGCCAATTTGGCTTAAATGCTCAATAACAAAGGAATTTAGTAGCGTGCAAGTGAATATAAGATTCAAATGTATATATACATCTCACTGCTTAGTATGTTAGGAATTCTCAAGTATATGAGAGACTAAACAAGGGAAGGCATCTCACTGATTGCAGTTACCACTTACCAGCTCTCATTGTTGTTACATTTTACTAGGAAGCAAGTAGTAATTATATGTTGGAATAAAGAAACACCTTCGTCTATAGTAGCAGGCTAAAACAAAAGCAAAGAAACAAAGGTAATGAATGCAAATCAGTTTAACTAACATCAAATTTAAAAAGCACAGACTAGTATTAGATTGAAATGTGTGCTTCCATTGTTGCATTTTAAAGTTTTTTTTTTTTTTTTTTTTTTTTTTTTTTTCTTGTTGAGTCTAATCTAAAGTACCCATCTCCTGGCAACGAAACACTAAACTAGTTTTTATATTTTTTATTCAGCATCAATCTTATAACTTTCTTCTTCTTTTTTGTGACACTATTTCTAAGTGGTAACAAAATGTGAATCATTGAGTTCATATTGCATCTATAATATTTATCGGGTAAATATCACAATTTTCCCCCAAGTACAGACTCTAAAACCAAATCCAATATAAAGCAGTCCTAATTAGATGAAAAATAGGAGAGGTAATAAGAGTCATGCTTTCCATATATTTCCCTAATCCCTAACAATCCAGCAATTTTCACAGCAACCAAACAATGATTTTACTTATTTTTGTTGCCAAATCAAAACGCAGTGGTAGAAAAGAAAGAATTACAAACCTTGGTTCATGAAGTACCAAGGGATGCCATAGATGACAGTAAGGACAGCAATGCCAGCTGCAACGTGCTTCTTGTCCCCGCTGTAGAGGAAGTGATCCGTTTTGGACATGAAACCTCCTCCTGCTCTGACATTGGTGCCTTTGTTTTTGGTGGCGCTGCCCATTTTTCCTTTTCACTTTCTCACTAGGTTAATCGTTGGAAGCCATGTACCCTGCTTTATTATGCAACTGGACTTGGAAGAGCTTCCTATCCTCGTGTTACCTACGCTAATGACATGAGAAAGTATCTGTTGATAGAACCTATTCTGTAAAGTAAAATAAACTACCTTATTCACACGCACTATGTGTGGATTTAGAGGCTCTTATATATATATATATATATATATATATAAGTTGTAACTGCAAGTAGGTATAGTTTAAGTATAAAACGTGTTCCCTAGTTTACAAAATTTGAAACTGAATTTTAAATTTCCCAAAAACCATTATATCCTTAATTTGTCTTTACTGCTAACTCATTTTTAATCAATCGAATAATAGGGTATTTTAACTAAAGATTTATGTTCCAATTGTATATACAAGCATGCCTTTCCTTGTGAATTTTCTCATATATCATGGAATAGAGGGGAACTTCATGTACATAGAGGCTATATACACAATCTCACCTAAAATATGTGTCCATAAACCATGTTGGCATCAAAAGACATGGTGACCTCTGAAGCTCAAAAATTGCAGGAGAGGTTTCCACTTTTCAGTTTTCACCTCACATTCTTCTTTATCTAAAAAATAGAAAAACAAGAGCCCTTCACTAAATCTAAATGCCTAGTTTGATAATTTGATTGCTAAACCAATGAAATGAGCTCTAGCTCAAATAACACTTCCTCCCAAATTCCACAATCCTTGGGAACTTAATCAGATACTCCCAACTGAACCTAGGCTATATCACGTATATACTATGCAGGAAATGGATTTCAACTCGGAAGAAATAAAAATTTTATTAGACTAAACACCAAATAGGAATAGTTAAGAATCGGAGTAATAATTGAACAGAGCTACTAAACCCAAAACTTAAAAGCAAAAGCAAAAGAAAAATCAAAATCAAAATCAAAATCAAATCATAGAGAGAAAGAGCACCTTGGCTTGAATAGTGAGTGAGAGTGGGAGTTAGGGTTTCCAAAAGCCATAGTATATATTATGCAAATGTGTGGAGCTTGGTCTCTTTCTCTTCCCTTGCGCGTGATTGCATTGGCATGTGACTAGCATCAAACAAAACTACGTGGTATATATGTAACCGTTGGACTTCAGCTTTACTAATAATGGCACTCTTACTTTAGAATAGCTATCCTACATACCCTCAAATGAATAAAGGTTCAAGAATCTCTAGTAACACTCAAATCGTAGTAAGCACAAACAAAACATCAGAATTATAAAGGTTGAACACAAAATAGATCTGCCTTTTGGCAAAAGACAAGTAAAAGGTATGAAAACAAAAGAGACAGTAACTTAAACTAATCCGAAGTCTGACAGCTCAAACTATTGTAGTTTTAAAACAATATTTTAACTTACAAGCATCCATAACCTGCTCTAAAACTAAATTTGATAAGCAAATTATAACCAGACTACTTTTGTAAAACTGAAACTAATTCAAGAACTAATTTGGTGCAAAACCTGATCACTAAGGGTTTAAGAATTTTGGGGCTGGTTTAGGGAGTGCATACCTATACAAGGGGTATGATTTTTTTGATAAGTAATAAAGATTTATTGATATAAAAAAGAGAGATACCCAAGTACATAGGGAGTATACAGGGGCATACATATCAAATTCAAAAATTACATAAATCAAGTAAATCCAAAATTGAAGAAAAGGGTTGGTTTCTCCACACATAAATCAAGGTTCTAAAAAATAAAAGCTTGAGATCAGGCATAGAACAATCACTGTCTTCAAAACACCTACTATTTCTTTTCTTCCAAATACACCAGATCAAACAATGAGGAACAACCATCCATATATATATAAATATATATATATATATATCTATTACAATGGCGACCAAATTGACCTTGCCAGCAAGCAAGAAGCTCAACAACAGACATTGGCATAACCCAACAAAATCCAAATAAACCAAAAACCATATCTCATTTCTCCAAAGCAACCAGACAATGAAGGAATAGATGGTCAACAATTTCACTATTACACTTGCACATATAAAACCAATGCAAAATGCACACCTTTCTGTTCCTTAAATTGTCAATTGTAAGATGTTTCCCCAAGGCAACAATCCATACAAAGAAAGTCACTCTAGAAGGAATCTTCTACTTCCAAAAGCTCTTCCAAGGGGTATGATATTTCACATCAAAATTACATTAGAAAAAATTTAAAACACCTATCCATGAGAAAGGGTTTAATGCAACAAAATGAGTGCACAACAGAATCACAACAAAAGATCGGATAGTAAAAGGAACAAACAATCTTGGCACAGAATGGGAAAGAAATACAATCTCATAAAAAGTATTAAATTTTACTGTAAGCAAATATACATCACTCACATAATGACTTGTGATTGGTTCCAGATTTGCAGTGATCTCTAACAGATTTCAACAACTGATTCTGATTCTGATATGGGATTTTCGCATTTTCACTAATAGAAGAACAATAATGATAAGAAGTAAAAGCACGAAATGGAAATGGGAGGCTTACTACTCTAATAATCAAACGATTGCATATAAAAAGAAGAGAGGATGTTGATTTACCCATTTCACAATGACGACACGCGATCTCAGCTACACACAGGCTTAGCCAAGTTTCAAAATTGTTGCTAAGACAGAGAAACCAAAATTGACCCATTTCATCGGGAGAGATTCCGAATGATTCCATTCGTTGAATTAGAGTAATGACTACGGAGTAATGCTTCATTCCGAATGATTCCCATTTCACAATGACGACAGACAGTCTCAGCTAGCAACTCTGTAGTCATTACTCTAATTCAACGAGTGGAATCGTGGTGGTGGAGTGGCAGATCGGAGAGCGAAGCAGGGCCGAGATCGCGATTTTTGGGTTTGGGTTTGGGTTTTTCTGCTTCGATTCCGAGAAAAGGAAAAACAAAGGGTTTTTCTGCTTCGAGATCGCGAAGGGTTTTTCTGCTTCGATTCCATTTCACAACGACACACAGTCTCAGCTACACACAGGCTTAGCTTCGAAAGGAGAAACCATGGTTGTGGAGTGGCAGATCGGAGAGCGCAGCAGGGCCGAGATCGCGATTTTTGGGTTTGGGTTTTCCTGCTTCGGTTCCGAGATCGTTACTTTAAGGGTTTGGGGGCTTGGAGAAAAGTAAGAAAGGAAAATGAAGAATGGAGAAGCAATTTTTTCTACCTAATTTTAAGGTTAGACATATTTTGTTTTACTGCACGTGTTCTACCTAATTTTTTTTTGAAATTTTTGTTCATGTTGTGCAAAAAATGAAGGGGGTAATATAAAATATAAAATTAAAATAAAGAGTCAAAAACCCAATAAAGAAAAAAGAAAAAGAAAAATGAGTAACTCATGTGTATATAAAAAAACCTAAAATTAAAAATTAAAAAAAGGAGAGAGTAAAACTCATTAATGACTTGAAAAATGTATAATTCTTCCTCCAAGTATAATTTGAACTCTTATATGTATAATTGTAATCTATATATACAATTAAAATTAAAATTGAAAGAAAATCAAAAGGTATATATTTTTTTAATTATCAAATGAGGAAGGCTAGTCCTAGCAACTTGAAGTCTCATTTAAGCTCATGTAGGGTATATATATTGCCCCACTTCATCATTATCAAAAAGACATATTTTATAATTAATTTATTTGGTGTGTTTACTATCACGTTCACTAACCTCTTTATCTAGAACCTATACTAGTAAAACATATTAATAAGTTGAAACTTGAAACTTGTGAATTGATATATGCTTTAAGTACTAAGTTGTGAAAGAGGTAGTGTTCAAGTGATAAGTTTAATTGTAATGGTATCTTTTGTGCTATTTTATGTTTGTGACTCAAACCACATTTCCTCATATCCACTATTTACCAATAATTTTTTTTTTTATCTTGAAAAGAGACTGTGAATAAATACAAAATAAATATAAAATTTATGTAGGCGGCCTAGATGCATTGTCCACATTTATTAAAAACACAAAATTATGATAGATGAATTTAACAATCAAAATAAATATAAAATTTATGTAGGCGGCTAGATGCATTGTCCACATTTATTAAAAACACAAAATTATGATAGATGAATTTAACAATCAAAATAAATATAAAATTTATTTTAATTTCTTAAAATTTTTGGTAATAAGATTTTGGTCAGAATAAAATTTTTCAATTTCTTGAAACTTCTTTTTTTAATGGAAAGATTGTATTTTAAATTTTAATTTAGATGGAATAAAACCATTGCCTTATGAGCTAAACATGCTCAATAATAATAAAACAAATTTCCTTTATCCAATTGAAAAAATCTATAATGCCTCTGTCCAATTGACAAAGCCTATAATGCCTCTAGCATGTTGGATTAGATAATGGGTTAATGAGCCGACAAAACCTATTTAAACACCCTTAGATTGTTTAGATGAAACCATAATCACTTCATGGATTGATGGGGTCAGACTTATGTTTCAATAAATATGACTTTCGATTTGGTGTTCTTATTCTTTATAAATTGATTATAAAAAATTGTTATTATTTATAAATAGGAGTTGGTGTTTATTGTCTAATGAGGGCGTTTTGGGGATTTTAAATGATGTAAGTGATTTATAAATTTGGGGCCAAATGTGGTGTGACAAAAAAATTACTTCCTAAAAGAATCACTTTATAGTAGCTCAAAATTAACATTATTTTAGATTCTCCTACATTATAGAAATTTAATGTAGTGTACCTGAGTATTTCCCTTTATATAATTAGGGAGTGAACATTATATAGTAAGTGTAGTATCAAAATCTCATCTTATAAGAGCAAGATGGAGCAGGTCATGGGTTCAAAACACACTGGGTTTGTGTGTAACTTAATAATAATAAAAAATAGCATGGAGATGCTTAAAATTATGGTTCTTGGGTTTCTTTACAATCAACATCAATAACAAAACTAGGAAAAAAAAATAACATCAAGAAATTTCTCTATAAGAAGTTGTTGACATTTATTGCTCGTATGTACATGAAGTAGAATATAGAATATAGGGTAGTGCTTTCTGGGTAACCAAAACTTTAACACCCTTGGAAGTTCAGCATAATGGCAAATGAAATTTTGTTGCTGAATATGAAAAGCTTTATCCTTTAACAAGTTTAATTTGAGGGGATAATGAGTCATTGCAACATGCAATAAAAGTTTTGGAAAGTGATTTCTTGAAATTTAATAGACGTTTCCCATTTATATATATTTATCCTTTGAATTTTCATTTTTGATTGTCAAAGTTAATAGATACCATCTTGTAGCATTTTGAGCTTACTTGTAACTCCTAGCTCCTACACCATAATTATATTTACTATACCATGCCAGTCCTTGCTTTTCAGGAAAATGATAAAGCTGCCTTGGAATTTTCCAATTTTAATTTCAGTGTTTTTCATCATGGTAACTATATGTGGCTATGGCATCTGAACCTTTGTGCCCTGTACGGGTAAACATAATTTCTATAGTCAATGCCAGCTCTTGTGAAGGTTTTGGGTTGAATTTTGGCACCTCCCATGCACAAAGTGCTTAGAAGTGTAGGAAGGCAAGAGTTCAAGCTGCAAGGTTAGTAGTAATATTGTAACTATCTAAAAAAAAAAAAAAAAAATTGCACTTCATTTATAGGGTGTCTTATCAGCAAAACCATGGAGTCAACTGGAAGGCGTGCAATTCAATACATTTTCATAGGAATCAATCATTCAATCTCTTTGTCACATATTTCTATTCACCACCAGAAAGGTTTCATCACATATCCTGCTGTGGTAAATTGAGTAGCACAAAACTTCAATCATCTTCCATTATGTTGTCAAAAAATAGATTTCACACTCGTTTTCCAACCCCAAAAAACTCCAACGTAAAAAACTTTTACTCTTCCCACTACCTTGGCAACCATGAGAGCAGCCACTAGAATGCTGAAATTAGGATGTATCCAGCTAGGATCCTACTTTTCTAGGACTAAAACACTGGGCATTGCCTTTTTTAAAAACAAATTATGTTAAATGTTTTGGCTAGAAGGTGGGGTTTGGCTGAGTCTTCTAAGTTGTTTTTACTCATGAAAGCAATGATGGACCTACTATTATGATGCATGTGCAGCTCTCTTGAAATAATACAGTATTAACTGGTCTATTTGTGAAAGAAGTGATTGCAATTAAGTTACAAACATTTTTCATAATTTGTTGGTAAATACAATTTCAATCCTTACATTTTGTAGTTAGCGTCAATTTGACCCCTACATTTTGGAAGTAATTAATTTGGTGGCTCCTATAGGGGCAGTGATATGAACTAACTCTAAGGGAGGAAAAACTAACAACCCTAGAAACCTCAAAATCCTATATATGTACATGGGAAAGAATAACTTTTGAGCTTTACTAGTACTCCTATAGATATCAACAATGGTTTGAATAAACATAGAGGGAAAACACATAGAACCATCAGTAACAAGAGCAAAAAGAAATGCACATCTATCTATGGGAATAGTATGAACATGAGAAATAGGATAGATGTTATGACAAGAAATCCTTAAGTACAAAGAATTAAGCTCAGTGAGTTCACACAAGGGAATCAGATGCTAGGGGAATCTGGATTCCCCCTTTAACCCCCATTTCAGTAGGAATGTGGATTCCTTTTAAAACATGTGGGTATCTAGATTCCAAAACTTAAAGGAAATTTTATTTTTTATAAATTGACAATTTTAACCATTTTTCCTTATCATTTAAGCAATTGAGATAAAATATAAAACAAATCATCAATATCTTTTCCTTTGTCTTTATCTCTTCCTGCCAAAACAACATAAATAGACAATTCTGTTGATATATTCATCTTTTCTTCTTTTAGACTATTGTTTTAATGAATTTGTCATAATTTATAGTTTATATTTTGTTTTTCATTATTTATTTAGATGAAGATTATTATTATTTTTAAAAGACTTATATTGGATTTATAAATCTAAGAATAGAATGGGAAAAATAAATAATTTAGTTAAGATTTCTGGAAATAAACCAAACATTATAATTTCACATTCCTAGGAATTTTATTAGATTCTCAATTAAACCAAATATAGGAATAGTTACATTCTTAAACATCCAGATCGTAAGGCATCACATTCTAAAGAATTTGGATGCTAGGAGTAATGAGGATTCCTTGTACCCAACACCACCTAAATGGTTGTTTGGGACCTTGGGTGCTCTATCTTTCTCTCTTTCTTTGAGTTTTTATTTTACTTATTTATTTTATAACTTAGTAATACTTGTTATTTTTTCAACTATTGGACGTTTAATGAGATAATAAATATGACTTTCAACTTTTTATAGTCCACACTTCACAGTATGTCCTTGAAACAACCCTTTATCTAGCTTGAGGTGACAACCAACTATCATGCGTATTGCTTAGTTTTAGGTTGATTGAGATGCTAAATTGACACAAAGCTCTTCAGTCAACTTGAAGAGACAACTAGTTGTAGCCTGTAGGCCGCTTATTAGCAAGTTTTATGGCAATTCAGTTCTAGGGAGACTTTTTGCCAAAACTTCTCCCACATACTAAATAAATAATTAATAATTAAGGGAAATACTAATGAGTGCTTTTAGGGTACTGGTTAATAATTCATTTAAAGAAAGTTTTTATGGGAAATGAAAAAAAATTAATTAATATTTTGACAGTTTTTTTCATTTCCCATAAAAGTGGTATCAAATTTTTTCTAAAATGGATTATTAATGAGTGTTCTAAGGGCACTTGTTAGTATGACCCAATTAGGGATGACAATGGGGTGGGGCGGGGCCGAAGGATGGGGTCTTCGTCCCCGCCCCGCATGGTTTTGTCTTGCCCCATCCTCGCCCCGTCCCACATAACGGGAAATACTTTCTCACCCCATCCCCGCCCCTTGGGGTCCCGCGAAACCCCGTCCCACCCCATAAAACTCTACTTTTTGTTAATTTGCCCTATAACTAGTACAATTTTTTTAATGAAACTTATTTCATTAATAAAAATATACTTGAAATTACAAATTTATCACATCAAATCAAATCAATTTTTAGAAAAAAAAATTGAATAATATATCCAAGTGTTTAACAAGACAATCATAAAAATAAAATAAAAATCTCATAGTATAACACATAACAAAATAAAAACAGAGAACCACATTGGATAGAATAAAATATGCTAACATTAATATGTTTGTTTAAATAGTAAGGTTTTAGGGTATGAAAAATTTACAATTATAATCCTTAGTAATGCAGGGAGGGGCGGGGCGGGTCTAAAAAGTCTAAACCCATCCCCGCCCCGTCCCGTGGTACGGGGCTAAAATCTTGCCCCATCCCCGCCCCACTGCCTTTGCGGGGCGGGGAAAACCCGCAAGGGGCGAAGCGGGAAGGGGCGGATTAAGCGGGGCGGGGAAAAATTGCCATCCCTAGACCCAATAATTAAATACACATTCACTCAGCTAGACCAAGTATGCGTTGCAAGTTTTATTTTGCATTGTATTCGTCTTTCACCTCTCATTTTCTTCATTGGTTTTCTAATTTAACCATCGGAACCTTCTTAGCCACGCCCTTTTGGATGGTATTGGTTGGTCTAAGGTATTCTTTTTAAGTATGTTGACCATTTTAGTTAGTAATTTTAAGTCTTTGTTGCGGTTCCATTGTATCACCAAATTTCATCCCCACATATATATTTGATTTTTCCTTAAGGTTAGTGTCTATCCCTAAAATTCTGGTCCCCATCTCACATTTGAAAGAATTTCATATCGTTCCAATCTCTTAAATTCTTAAAAAAGGGATGACTACTATTTTTTTACTCGTTTCTTTATTCCAGCCATTCTCAATTAGAATTACAGAATATGATAACTTTTAAGGCAAACGAATCTTTTAGCTAGAAAAATATAGCGTTTTCCCGGTTGGTAATGGGTGAATAGGTATTTATATATATATATATATATATATATATATAAAAGTGTGCTCTCAAGAAAATAAAATATTTTTCATTTCAATATCACATACTTTGTTTTCTCTTTTTATATTTTTCTAAGAAAGCAACAAATAAAATCAAACACCAAATCCGCACACAACAAGTTGGTGATGTGAAGTTTCGTGGTAAAGAATAAAATAAATAAAAGAAATGGATTCTACTAAAAAAAAATAAAAGAAATAGATAAAAAAAAGGTTTGTGTACGAAAAAGTTTAAATAATACTAATTTCAAGTAAAACTATATTACTAAAAATGATAAATACAAAAATTATCCTAAGATTGAACTAATATCAGGCACTACTCAGATTTTTTTTAAATAAAAAAATACTAATATCTAATTTACTCTCTAAGCACAAACCACACTTAATAGTTAATACTGTTTGAATTTATTTATCCAACTATTTTTTTGACTACATTTTCCATCTATCCATCTACTATTTAGTATTTAGTATTTACTGTTTGGATAGTCTCCTATGCATATAATTTTCATAAGGACAAATTTTGACAAATCCACTGTTAAATTACATTTTTATTTTATATCTTCTATGTTTGCAAAATTTTCAGAAAATTAAAGATTAATAGATATGTCATTAATCAAATATTTAAATTTGAAGTTTTGTAATTTTAAATTATATATAAAAAAAGTTAAAGGATCGAATAGTAAATAATATTTGATTAACATGAAATTTGACGCGTGTGTTAAAAACACAAATAACATACAATTCAACGGTTAGATTTTCAAAATATGTAGCTTTATAAATGTTTTTAGTGAGAGTTATAGTCTTAGGCCATAATCAAGTTTGTAACCAAATTTTGTCATTTCCATAATATAATTAATGTGTGATCGCATTGTGGTAATTAAATTGACCAAAAATGATTATTTAGATAAATGAGCACAAACAATATTAAGTGCAGTTTGTGATTAGGGGAAAATTTGATATTTCCGAAAAGCATGGGTAATGCTTGACATTAGCCCAAATCTCAAGGATGATTTTTATATTTTACCAATAATTTTAAAGAAATTTTATTATCAAATTAAAATTCCAATAATAAATCTAGTGTAATTTTATTTTTGTGTAGGAATAAAATAAAGATAAGAGCAAGAAAAAAAAAGTTATAGTTCAAAAAAGTCCAACTCTTATATTATTTATAAATTTCTTATTACTATGACCTAAAATAACATTTTAAAATGGGTTTGAGTGGTACTCCATTTGGGTTTTATTTGAACCCCCACCTCTTCACTTATAAATAATAATAATTTCAATCATTATAAATCCTATCATTACAAGTGGGAAATAATTAAAAAAAAAGAAAAAGAAATTCCATCATACAAAATGTTTTTCTAAATGAGAGCAAACCTCCACCGAAGAAGCAACGTCATAAATACACTTCCCGCGGTATCCTCGGGGAATATCTTCTTCTAAGTTGTAACCCCAAAACAAAACACAACAAGCCTCGACGGAGTTGACACTGTTTGTTGGTTGCCAATTGCGACGGCGTTTCTTAAGTAGGCCCCACCCCCACACACCCCATTATATACCAAAATAAAAAGAAATCCCAATCCACTTCGTAAAAACACACAGAGTCTTTCAAAAATAGGATAAAACTGTTTTGAAGAAACAGAAATTTGTGTTAGCATTTTCAGATGGAAGAAGAAAGCGGGTCGAGTCAGGGTCCGGTGGCGTGCGGGTCGTGGATCCGGAGACCCGAGAAAGTGAATCTGGCTGTGTTAGCGAGGTCCAGGAAGAAGCGTGGCGATTCTGATTCCTCTCCTTCTGTGCTTCAGATCTTCTCCTTCGACCCCAAGACCGCTTCTCTCTCTTCCTCTCCTCTGGTCTCTCTCTCTCTCTACAAAACACCGCCGTTTTTGGAGTTTGTTATTTGAAAACGGTTTTTCAATGACTTTTTTGGAAACAAACACAAAAAAAAAAAAAAAAAAACAAATTTCCAACTGTTTTTATTAACCGTTGCAACTGTTTTGGCAATGACTTTCTCACCGACTTCTGGGATTTTTATTTAACTTTGTTTTTTTTTTTTTGGGGGGGGGTTTAGACCACGTATGTTCTTGAAGAAGTAGATGGTGATCCAGTTTCGATTACGGTGCACCCAAGCGGTGATGAGATTGTGTGCTCTACCACAAAGGGTGGCTGCAAGTGAGTTTCTTTTTCATCAATTTTCATAATTTCTTATACCCTTTACTTTGTTCTTATTGGTTTTTATGAATCAATAGCACCTTTGTCAATTTGATTATTGGACATTAATTGTTCGAATTGAAAGTTTAAGAACCAAATTGGCACTCGCTTTAAAGTCAAAGAATGATATTTGTAAAAATTACTGTTGCTTTAGAGCCAATTTGATCATTGGACACTAATTGTTCAAATTGAAAGTCTTCAGAACCAGTTTGATCATTGGATATTAGGTTTCATTCTTAAACTGCGAGTTTATTGCATTGGGATCAATTATATCACAATTTCTCATACCATTTACTTTGTTCTTATTGATTTTTATGACAATTGTTGTTATTTTTGTAGTACGGTTATTATAAGTTTTTTTTTGATATCACCCTTGAAAAAAAAATGAGTGTCAATTTGATTATTGGCAAATCAAACAAGTTATGTCAATTTGATTATTGGACACTAAATTGTTCAAATGGAAAGTTTAAGAACCGAATTGAAACTCGCTATAAAGTCAAACAATGATATTTGTAAAAATTACAGTTATTTTAGAGCCAATTTGATCATTGGACACTAATTGTTCAAAAATCGAAAGCCTAAGAACCAATTTGATAGTTGGAGATTAGGTTTGTGACAAATTAAACAAGTTATGTCAATTCGTCAAATTGACAGTAATTGTTCAAATTGAAAGTCAAACCAAATTGGCACTTGCTTTAAAGTTGAAGAATGATATTTGTCAAAATTACAGTTATTTTAGAGCCAATTTGATCATTGGACACTGATTGTTCAAATCAAAAGTCTAAGAACCAATTTGATCATTGGATATTAGGTTTCATTCTTCAAGTGGGAATGTGCTTCATTCAGAACTTGTGCTACTGTATCCGTCTGTGTGTTTGTGTGTCTGTTTACTGATTGGTCAACAACTCATGCACCCAATTGGACATGAACCCATGATCTCACCTACTGGACCATTCTAATTGGGGGTGGAAGTGCCATTTAACCCTGAGATCAGTGGCATGGCCTCTCTTAATCAAGCACCGCTGGTGGCTTTTATAGGTTCACCTCTGGATTATATGTAATGGGGTTTGGAAGCTATTTGACCAGTCTGAACTTTTTAAAATAGATAGTAATATGTTAATGGAGTTTAGTAATGTTAGAATAATGGTTAAGTGCATAAATTATTTAAGATTTTATTTTTATAATTTGAATTCTGATGAATTTGGTTTTAATTTTGAGGGTTTTATGGAATTTAATTAGATGTTTTTTTTAAAAAAAAAAAAAAATATATATATATATATGTAATTTCTAAACCTTATTAAACTAGTGCTCTTGTAATCGTGAAGGAAATTAGAATTTGAATATGAATCTTATGAGTTGAGAATGTGTTTTGTTTGGTGGTGACACCAAACCTTAGGTGGTGATGCTTAAGGTTTCTGTTCTGTTCTGTTATGTTATTTTATATATTGCTGTTCACCTACACGTCCTACACCATTAGGCCTAGGCCTAGAGCTGGCCCTGCATTGGGCCCATCATGTTCAACAGTCATCGTTGACATAGATAGCCTTTTATTATTTTGGTTTATGGCTGTCTTACCTAGTTATAGGTAGTGGATTGTATTTTTAGAGCAAACTGGATGCCGGCATTTCCTGGTAGCAACAAATTTGGGTTTTAAGGTAGTCTGGAAGGGTCAGTTGCTGTCAGAAGGTTTGAGAAAGATCTGGGGTTTAAGGGTTTCTCAAGTTATGAGAAAAGGGTTATGGTTTGGAGCTTAAATGGAAGAAAACAGATAAAAAAAATGGTAGCTGTTTGAGGCTGTGTAATTAATGCTACATATAGTGAAGTGAACTGTAAGTAGGAAAAAGAGAAGGAGAAGGGAATGAAAGAGAGAAAGCTTCCCAGTAGGGCACACATGCCTTCCATAATTTTTTTTTTAAAAATTATATATTCTCTATATCTGCACTTCTCTTAGTAAGACTATACTTTGAATAGTAACCAAACTCCTGATTGGATTGGACCAAAGTCTACACAAAAGCCTATAAACTGATAAGACTTGCCTATTGATAATTTCAAATTTAAGTTCTACACCAAAAAATTATGGAATTGCGAAAATATGCTTGACTATTGAAAAGCCAATTACTATAAAAGAAAATAAAACTAGTTAACTACCATAGGCACTTGTTCTTGGACCAAAAAGGCTTTTGGTTTTGCCTTAATCTTAGGCTTCCAAAGAGGATGTTTCTTCTCTAGCCATGCAACAGTTGCGCTTCAGTTGTTCTATTGTAGGCTTAGTTGTTTTTGTTCAAGCTCTTGTGCTTTTGCAAGGCTTACCTAATAAACTCTAATTCTATAGTTACTGCTTGCCAGAATATGGGGAAGCCAGAAGTTAACTTCATCTTTGCTGGTGCTCTCTGCTGGATCCTTGGCATTTTGTTTTATGAGAACATTTTCCCATTAATCTGCAGAACATCATTTTGTGCTCAAGATATTGTGTGAATATTACGATAGGTCTTTAAAATGATCTCTAAGAGAAAGGGGTTAAAAAAAGAGAGTGAAAGGCGGTCAGTACATTTTCTTGTAAAAATAGCAAGTTCTGCTTGCCACTCAATATCCTCTGGTCATTTTATTGTCTTTATTATTATTTTTTTTTGGAAGCTACATGTCTTTAAGCATTGCTAGCTATCCATACATTCGAAAGGGTCTAGAACTATAATAAGGTGATTTCTTTTTTAATTTGCAGATTGTTTGAGTTGGTCAGTCATGATTCACAGACAAGGCTATTGGCCAAGGAACTTCCTCCTCTCCAAGGTGTTGGTCCACTGAAATGCATAGCTTTTAGCGTTGATGGATCTAGATTTGCCACTGGTGGGGAGGTAACCAATAACATATAATTTAATCAATCATTATCGTATGCTTTCTGGCACTGCATGTTTGAACTGTTTTTATATCAAACCACTGTGATGATATATTTATTAATCAAATATAGGATGGACGTCTCAGGATTTTGGAGTGGCCAAGCCTGCGCATTATTTTAGATGAACCAAAAGCACATATATCTGTGCGGGATATGGATTTTAGGTAACTTTAGGTCATATGTATATGTATTGTCTCTTTAAATTCATTAAACATGTTTTTTTTATTTTTATTTTTTATTTTTTATGGTTATTTTATTATATTATTTTGTTTCTAAAGTAATGCATTTTATTCAAGAAGAGGAGAAACATCTTGGACTCTAAAGAATGACAGTATATGGAACTACAATCTCTGAGAGAGTAAATAAAATTTAAAATAGAATGTATCTCACTAGTCACTACTTCCTAGAACTCTAGATTACCTAAATAAGAATCTAAAAAACCAATGACTTTATTTCAATGATCAAGACCTCCACTCAATTAAAAGTGCAATTGTTTCTCTCCCTCGATACCACCCACATTAAGCACAAAGGGGCAATGTTCCGAACAATCTTCTGTGCTTAACAAACCAGTTCCTTCACCAAAATAGAATATCTTCTACTTTTATAGGTTTTACACTTTGAACTCAATTATAGAACCCCACAATTCATGAACAACTGCACAATGCAACAGCAAATAATCCACAGTTTTTCTATTACTCTTACACATACATCACCAGTCTACAATAATAATGCCTCTATGAATAAGGTTGTCCCCCATTAAGATCTTCCCCCATGCTATTGTCCACACAAAGAATGCAACTCTTGTTGGAGCTTTAGTACACTGGATACTTTTCCAAGGGAATGCAATATCTACAGAGCCTCTTAAAGCTTTATAATAAGATCTGACACGAAACTTTCCATTAATATTCAAACTCCACCTCATTTGATCTGGACCCTCGACTCATTCAATCTGCTGCAGCTCCCCATCACTAGAGTCACATATGATGTTTTACAAATGTGAGCCCCATCATTTTGAGTCTTCAAGTAAGAGTTAATTGAGGCATCCATTTCTACTGCAATATCATACAATTCTGGGAATAGTTGATTGATCCCATTTCTCCCTATTTCACACCAACAACTTGCCTCCATGACTGATTGCCTTCCTACCCAAAACGCCATAGCCATTTACCTACTATGGAACTGATTGTATGTGCCCAATTTTTGCACCCTCAAACCCCCATATTTGATAGAACATATTGTGTTGCAATCCACAATATGGTATTCAAACCTTTTTTTCCATGACTTTCCACTAATGTTTATTTATCTTAGTTGATGAGTGCCAAGACACTAAAAACAATTTTATGCAGGAAAAACATAAATAATAAGTACACTTTTGGTTTAGTTGAGCTACTACGATATGGACTGTTTCCCTTTTGGTATTTTGATGAACTAGCTTTTTATGAGATTTGAATTTTGAAAGGAAGTTATTCATTACTTTAGGAGGATTTCAAGGAAATGTATTTTTTTTTTTGTCCTTATTCTTTATTTTAGGCGAGAGAGAAAGACCACCACTTTTGTTTTGAAAAAGTGCTGGCTTCATATATTGCTACAGATGCAATTTGAGAGCCCTTCAATAAATGTATTCTTGGAATGATAGTGTGGTTGTATTGGAGAGTGAGAAGATTTCAAACTATTGTCTTGTAGTACTCTTATAGAGAATCATTTAATGTTATTGGAGATTCGAGAACCATCAGATTGTCAACTGAATATCCTTTTCTTACACACACACACACACACACACACACACAACTGATCCATCAGGTTGCCAACTGAATATCCTTTACTTATATATATAAAGTGTAAATAAAACAGTATTGCCTTTACTTTTTCCCCCCAATTGTTGGCGGAAAAGAATTTTGAAAGAGAGTTGGAGATATTGCATAGCTAAGTGCTGAATTTTTGGCTTTCTCTGTTTATCATACTCTAGCCTAGACTCGGAGTTTTTAGCTTCAACATCTACTGATGGTGCAGCAAGAATATGGAAGACAGAAGATGGTGCTCCCTTGACTACTTTGACTCGCAACTCGGTATGGTTTATCTAATTTAAAAGTCTGTGGTGGTATTATGCAGATATCCCTTATATCTTGATGTCTCATGTGGTGTCTGTTTCCTCCAGGATGAAAAGATTGAATTATGTCGGTTTTCTAAGGATGGAACAAAACCATTCCTTTTTTGCACTTTTCAGAAAGGTTTTTAATTATCAATCTCATCTTTATAGTGAATAAATTGTTTCATCATTATTTTCAGCAACTTATTTGTATCAAATGAACAGGTAATAAGGCCGCAACTGGAGTTTGGGACATAAGTACATGGAATAAAATTGGGTATAAGAGGCTGCTTAGAAAACCTGCTTCTATAATGTCCATAAGCCTGGATGGGAAATATCTTGCTCTGTAAGCACTTAATTTTGTACTTTGGCTTCTGTTATTTGATAGCTAGAATTATTTTACTATTAATTTCAGGAAAAAGGAAACTTGCTTTTACTGATGTATGAGCTTGCATTTTCAACATTACTGTAATTATTTACTTTCATCTCTACTATTTCATATAGGTAGAGGAAGACCAAAAATAATGTTAGTAGAAGTAATAAAAAAGTACATGTTAATTAGGGAAAGTAACAGACAATATGACTTCAGATAGAATAAAATAAAAGAAAAGAATACATGTGGCCGACCCTAATTAATTTGTTGAGGATCCATATCTGACCCCAAAAATTTGGGACTAAGGCTTTGTTGTTGTACTATTTCATAAAGGAAACTCTTCCTGTGCATGGATGCTACATTGAATTATTTGACCACCCTTAATATCTTTCTTAACAAAAACTAGTGACTTTATTCACTTAAAAGTTTTACCACTGCATATTTGGAAATAACTCACCACATTTGTTTCTCTCTTGTCAGATGATGCCCCACTAACTTTTACATGACAAACTTTTTTAAATAGCTATGGAGCAATAGAAGAGAGAGGAATTTTCTTTACATGTAAAAAGAAGAAATATAAGTTCAATTTGTTGTTTCGTTGGGGGAAAATGGTGCTATGATGACTTCATTAAGTAGATTTTGTTTTCAGAATTTTGTGATTGATTTTTTTTGAGTAATATGTTAATTTTTATTCCTTTAGGGGAAGCAAAGATGGAGACATATGTGTAGTTGACGTAAAGAAAATGGAGGTCTCCCACACAAGTAAGAGGCTACACCTGGGTGCTGGCATTGAGACGCTAGAGTTTTGTCCTAGTGAAAGGTCAGCTCCACCAATAACAATTTCTTATCTATTGATGGAGAAATTTATTATTTCTTTGGTATTACTTTTTTGATAAGTTATTTCTTTGGTATTACTATGCTGAATTGCCATAACTTTCTTTTTATCACTTTTAGAAATCAATATATTCATAGAAAAATGGTCCTTGATTTTTGTAAGGAAGACAGAATCTGAGTATAGGTCAACATTTCAACATTGGATAGACCATTATACAGATAAATGATTTACTGAATGTTTTGAATGGAGAAACGTGAATTTGTTTTCCTCTCTCTCTCTCTTGTAGTGTCTTCAAGGTGTATTTTGCTTTATTTCTAAGATTTTAACTTTTAGACACAACTTCAAAGGACTTTGTCTGGTATCCCCTATTCTTGAAATTCAGATCAGCATCATAAATTATGTTCTTCCCATCTTTGTAAAACACTTGTTTTTATAAAGTTTGTAATGCTTCCTGTGTCCCTGCCTACTTTATTCTGGGTGTACTTTGTAACCTTTTTATTGGTTTGGAAAAGTAACAACTCTCTCTCTCTCTCTCTCTCTCTCTCTCTCTCTCTCCTCACTATTTAAGGTCACAGGGGGTAAATCTGACGTTTGGTATTGTTCTTTTGTTGTTTTTCCTCCCTTTCTGTTGGCCAGTCATTGAGATCTTGTTGCATTTGGATATGACTCTTTTTGGTTTATTGGCCACCGAGGTCCATGTTTACTTAACAGCTGCCAGGTCAATAAAGTTACAATCAATGGCTGAGATGATAGTGCCCACTCTACATGTCAATATCCAGGATCACATCTGGAAGTTTATGTCAAAATTCTTTGCATGGATTCTTTTTTGACGTTCACCACAAAAAATCCTGGCCTGTTGACAAACCTGGTTGCCCTCACTTAGTTTGAAATACATATCCTAAAAAGTTCTAGATGAAGGGTTCTCCCATAATGGTAGGGTTTTCTGTAGTAACTGAAGGAGTTAAAACACTCTTCAAGTGGCTGGGTGAACAACTGTGACATTTGTAACCCCTGTTAGAATTAGACCACATACTTCTAACAACCTCTAATAATAAAAAGTCGTGGAGATAAATGATTGATTGTTATTAGTCAAATATAAACAATTATATTAAATGTAGGAATGGAATTGATGCTAGAAGGAAAAATCCCCTTTGGAGCTCTTGGCTTATAAAGTGACAAGCATGAAGTAGGGGAAAACACTTCAAGGAATCATAACAATATAATTGCAGCATAATTGAATGAGTTAAGAAGAAAATCTAAAATAAAATTAGTGACTGGGAGGACTTTAGTCTGCACAAAAATATATATGACTCCAGTTTGTTCCCTTTTTGATTTTAGAGTTTGTTATGAGTTTAGTGATTGGAGGAGTTAAAAGTTTGGGAGTCTAGCTTTTAGAGTTGTTAATGTGGCTATAACCCTATGGAAACATACTCTGTGATCATGTATGCTATATGAATGATAAATGCTAGCCCGCACATGATTGTTTCTTAAAGTTTCTTCTGGCATCTTTATGGTTACTCCATCCAGATAATTGATCCTGACATCTATTTTAATGATATTTTTTATTCTTTAGTTTTTAAATGCTAAAATTTTAAGTCACTTGTCACAAGTCTAGGTATGTTTATTTCTTTTTCAAAATATCAGTCGTAGAATGTAATTTGTAAGAAAACAAAATTAAAAGACTTGATTGCAAAATGTTTTTTGAAGAGATACTCTTGAAAATCTACCTTGATATAAGCCTATTGTCATCAGTCTAGATCTTTTATGGTTTTCCGTTCTGGTTTTGGCTTCTCAATTATATGTGGGTGGGATGCATTCCTGCAGGGTTGTGCTTACTACTACTACTGAATGGGGAGCTGTGGTGACCAAGCTAAGTGTTCCAGCAGATTGGAAAGGTCTCTCTCTCTCTCTCTCTCTCTCTCTCTCTCTATATATATATATATATATATTTATTTATTTATATAATGCGTGTGTGTGTGTTTTTATTTGGCCCTTTTAACCAGAATTTCTGTCAAACATGCAGAGTGGCAGATCTATATGTTGCTGTTAGGAATGTTTTTGGCATCAGCTGTTGTATTTTATATCTTCTTTGAGAACTCTGATTCATTTTGGAAGTTCCCAAATCAAGCAGCTAAGCCTAAGATTGGAACCTTATTAGGAGATCCACAATCCTCTGATGATCCAAATGTTTGGGGTCCATTGGATATGTGAGCGCTCTACACGAGCCATTCTCCAGGAGTCATACGAAGTTGCATCAGAAATAGGATGCAGAATAAGTTTTTTCTATCTTCAAGACCTTTTAGATTTAAGACTGAAAGTCTTGTAGCATACTAAACATGCAAGTCAAAATTATTTAGGTTGGAAAAAAACAGGAAGAAAGAATGTGTAGTTTATCGCATATTTTTTTGCTTATTTATTTTTTTCTTGTATTCTTTGAAATTTAATTTTAGAGCATATTAGTAGAAATTTGTGTGGTTTAAGGTTAAGAGGATCATTTATATACTTTTTTTGAAAATGAAAGTGTTCTTGTGGAAGGCAGAATTTGATATTTGTGGCTGGTGTTATAACCTTCAAACCTCCAAGCTTGCATTAGTGTTGGGGTCAGCACTAAAAGTCATATGCACGTCACTATTACCTTGTTCTAACTTGTAAGATAGAGTTTAAATGCTAAAAGAATCAAGATTCACAATGTCATTAGCTCAATCCTAGCGAGATATATATATATATATATATATATATAGAGAGAGAGAGAGAGAGAGAGAGAGAGAGAGAGAGCCATTTGCAAGTGTAATCATGTATAAATTTTATTCCTCTCTTAAATCAAACTGACTCCGCCACTGTTAGGAGCAATTTGGTAAAATAATAAATATTTTGATAAATTGATTTGTTTTAGTAAAATAGGTTTGGTTATTAAAGGAACCTAAAACACTCAAGGCCGAACCTCTCCCAAAATTGATTGGGTATTAAAAAGTTCAATCTAACCATAAATATGCAACTGTCAATTTTTTTTTTAGAGTGGGTTACATACCTGGAAAATATAGTTTTATTGCCATGCGTGTACATATAGCAACCATAGCTTGACAAAATATTTATGGTACAGAATAGTTACTGATGATGCACAAAAATCGTCAGTGAACTGATTGTCCTGATCGCTTCAATGGGTACTTGAAGAACAAGATACCAAGAATCTAACAGAGAGCACTGGTATGGTATTGGCCAAAGACTCTCCGAATGTTAATTTAATGAATGAGAAATTTCTAAGAACTCTATAGTGAGAGATCTAGGGATTTTCTGCGTTCATGTACTTAGTAGCCTTGTATAACATGTCGGCCATCATCTTTAGGTTGTTCTTGTAGATGGAGAAGAGGAATTCTCCTAATTGGAGTCCATTGGTGAATGCGGTGACCAAGACTTTGTTGTTGGCCTCATCGATCAATAGGGTTTCTTTGTTGAAACAAGTCACGTATGACCTCAAACTTTCATTGTCCTGTTGCTTGATGTTCAATAGGCTCGCCGAGGACCTCTTGTACTTCTGGCCTTCGATAAAGTGGGTGACGAAATGTCCGCTTAGTTCCTTAAAGGTGGAGATCGTATTGGGGGCTAGCTTGCTGAACCATACTCTTGCCAGTTCTTTAAGCGTGGTGGGGAATGCCTTACACATGATTTCATCCGGAACTCCTTGCAGGTGCATAAGAGCCTTGAAAGACTCTAGATGGTCGAACGGGTCTCGCAAACCGTCATATGCTTCACTTGAGGCATTCAAAACTTGGTTGGGAGGGGGAAAGAAGTCACCTGTGCTATGAAGGGTGAGTCGGTCTGCTAGACTAGTTTATCTAGGTTGGTGGATACCCATCCCCTCAAAGCGTCCATCATCATGTCCATCTTTTCTTTCATCATCTTCATATCCTGTGCCATGTGCATCGCGTTGCTCTCTAATTCTGACGGACGGTTGGTGTCATTCGGCCTATCCCGCCTGCTGGGGATATTGCTTTCTTCTTGGTCTTCCCTTTCCCGGTGATCTCCCGTTGGGAGATGATTGCTATTTTGTTCTTCGTTGTTCCACTCATCATATGTTGATCCTTGGGGTGTCGTTCGTTCCTCTGGTTCAGTTGTTGTTCTAACTCCTAGTTGCGTTGGGTGAGTCGCTTAACCGCTACCGCTAGGGTTTGCACTTGTCTTTCCAATGCGTTGGAGGGGTTACTAGTCTCCTGGTTGATGGTAGCCATTGGCGCTGTCTGTGGGAATCGAGTGATTGGCCATATCCTCGCCTTTAAGATAAAAGAGTTGTACGGTCCAAACGAGATCAATAACTACCATCAACCAATAATTATACTATGTTTCACTTTGGAAGATTTCCATCAATATATATTCTTGCTAACTATACAACTAAGATTTTAGTAGTTAGATTTGCATATGTTATATTTGTGCACGCCGGAAATGAGACTGTTGGGCTTAACCTCACTTGGGCTCACAACTTATTTATACGGTGGGCTTTAGGATTTCCTACTTTGGGTCGTTCTTGGCACGGAAACTCAAAGTAATATCCCTCCTTCCTTCCTCAAATACTGTTTTTGCTTCCTTTTTTCTGAACCCCTTTTTCTTCTCTAACTTCTCCTATTTATAGTTCTAAGTTAGTGGGGAAATCATGATTACTGCCATTGTTAGTGCAATTGAAGGTCCAATATTATCTGTTGTAAGTGGATGTTTAGGTGAGAGTGGAATGCAGCGATTATGGCTTTGGAACTTGGTTCCAACTCAGGTGAATATGCTCGGTAGTGATGTTCCCCGAACTGCCGAGCATCCTATGGTACGTCCGAACAAGGTTTCATTGATTGTTCGGGAAATTTATGCCGAGCATAGGTTAGGGCCCAGGCTCAAAACTCGTATTTCGTGAAGGTAGTTTCAAGCAGAACTTAAAGTGATGGGGCCGTGCCATTGGGCCTGAGCCCAGGGCCCATCTGGGTCTTGAGACCTTGGTGCCATACAATATCCATTGAAATGTCAAAAATTAATCATATTGACAGTATCATTATTTCTTTATATGCAACTGAATTAGATTTTTTTTTCTTTCAAAACTTTTTTAGGTGGTGCTCTAGTTGCTTGTGATGCTCAAGGGTAATGGCATTTGTATTATCATTAGTATGGGATGCTCAAGGGTAATGCATAGCAGCGTTGTTTGAGATGCTCATCAAACTTTGGTTATTCTCCATGACATTGGGGCCATTGTAGTGAGTCAGTGACAGACTCGGGACTTTTCTAAGAAACTTAGTCTACAAGATCTTATCATTGGATGTGCTTTGCTGCCAGTATATTTAGCTCTAATCTCAACCAACTTCAGTAGTTCCAGCTTTGGTCATCTAAAGAAGAGGCAATCTTTTCATTGTATTAAGTTTAAACTTTAAAATTTGTACCAAAGAAATGTAAGACAAGTGCCTTGTATAATACAAATGCTTATGTATTACAAAAGATATAGTAGGGATAGTTTAAAAATATGTTGTTGGAGGATCTTCCAAATTTCCTTGTTAAGTACATACTGGATGAAATTTATCATTAGAATCAATAAATTCTTTGTTCAACAATAGCACAAAAATGGGTTACACCTTTGCAAAAGAAGACTTATAAGCCAAAATATAATGGAAAAAGCATACCCCATTATGATAATATAGAGATAGTGGCAATGTTGCCAAGGAGGTAACTGGGTAAAGGTGTTCTTGCTCTCTTCATACTGTCTATTGAGACCTTATTAAAAAGAAAATTCACTTACCTTTCCTCATACTTCGAGGGGTGACAATAGGTGTTGGTCATTCTTTTTATTAAAACTCCAAAAAGTTAAATGAGAGATACTAAATAAACAGATATCATGCATATGGTCTTATTTTAACAAGTTCTATTTGTTTATAGAGTAAAAAAATTTACTAACAATGCATTTATTGAAATCTGCAATTCTTAAAATAAAAAAACCATTGTCCAAGCCTCATGCAGATCAAAATTGTTTTCCCATTTTTGAACATTACATAATGCCAAACTCTCATTTTTATATACAATACAATCTCAAATAGATAATCACCATTTAAATTTTCACTCACAAAAACGTTCAACATGCCCAAACCCCAAATCTCTCCTCCATCTGAATTATCCTCATTTTTAACCACAAATAGCTAACATCAAAATGACACTAAACTCCAATCCATTAGTGGACTATGAACCATCAGACTTGGCAACAAAATGTACAGTTAATCACATTACTTGAATAGTATTCTCATATGGAAGTAGGAGGGACTGAAACAATAGATCAGTAATGGCCACTTCCACCACAATGAAAACCCATTTCCAATCTCCTTGAAGTTCCTAGAGCATTATAATTCAGCGACAAAACACATAAGTAATTCCCCCCCCCTCCTAAAAATTTATATATAAAAAAAAAAAAAAAAAACCGAAGGGAGATTTAGATAATCAGAGACATTGTACAAAGAGCAAAATGGGAAAATTGAAAACTTAAAATCAAATTGAAGCAATAGCTTTAGCTATAGTACAGTTTAAGTTAAATCCAAAAAATTACAATGATAGAGCAGTAAATAGACCAAGGATTTTTTTTTTTTTTTTTGAAAGGAACTCACCTACACTGCACCTGGATGTTGATTTTCGTAGTTCTCTTAGTTGCAAAAAAAAAAAAAAAAAAGAGAAAAAAGAAAAGAAAAGAAAAAAGAGTTAGTGTGAAATATGAGATGGGGGTGGCTCCTTATGGTTGTTGGACCAAGGATACTTAGGTATTGTAGCGGTGCAATGGAGGGGAGGGTGAAAGAAAAGAAAGTGAGGATAAGTGGTGCGACAATGTAGTTGGGTGGTGCCGGTTTGGGGTGAAAAGGAATTAGTCTAAGAGCATGGCGGAGGTTCGAATTGAAAATTTGGGACAAATGGGATTTAGATTCCAAGGAGAAGAAACTAGAGAGAGAGAGAGAGAGAGAGAGAAATTTGATTTAGGAGAAACCAGACCACAAGCCTGGGACTTTATTGAATAAACAAAACAGAACTTAATGAACATCAAAGTCTATCAGCTCGGCAATGTCTAAAGGCAAAGCTTCCATCCAAATGTGGCAGCCAACAATGGAAGAGGCCTTTTTTGCAAGAGCTTCCGCTACTATATTACCCGAGCGGTTTACATGACTAAAAATAATTGATGAAAAACTAGGCAGTAGATGCCATACATCATCTACTATATTTTCAAAGGAGGACAGTCTTGAAGTCCCTTGGGAAACTGCAGAAATAATTGTGGTCGAGTCACCTTCAAATATTACGTGATGAAGATCAAGCTCAGCAGCAAATTGGACCGCTTTGAGGCAAGCGAGAGCTTCCATATCAGCAACTGTTGATGATAGCATAGCAGGCATAGACAGAGCACCAAGGTTAGCACCTCGCCAATCACGCACGATGACACCAAGTCCAGTTGAGTTCGTGTGTTTGAAGAGGGCAGCATTGAAGTTCACTTTAACAAATCCTTGTTTTGGAGGGCGCCACTGATGCCGAACAACAGGTCGAGAGAGAGAAGCTTCTGGAATCTGACTGGTAATGAAGTCGTGGAGCAGAGCACATGCAGCGGCGCTGATCTTCACTATGGGTAGAGCATCACATCCAAAATGGAGAGCGTTACGTCTATTCCATAAGCTCCATGTAATTGTTGCGAACATCTCCGTTTTGAATTCGTCACCTACCTGCAGAAACTTGTTAAGTAAATCACAGAAATTCAGGGGAAGGAGAGATATCATGGATTGGAACCATTGGTAGGGCAGCCACACAGGAGCTACATGGCTGCAGAAACAAAACGCATGGAGAGCATCTTTTGGAGCAGCTTTACAGAGCTCACACACATCCGATTCTGCAATATGTCTTTGCTTTAGATTGCATTTGGTGGGTAAGGCATTGTTACACACCCTCCAAACAAAATGTTTTATTTTGTTGGGCACCTGCATCTTCCAAAGACGTTTCCAAAAGCTCCTTTGGTTGGCCTGGTTGGACGAACTTGCATGTTTTGTTGAAGCCGAGGCAGCCAGCAACTTATAAGCACTACTAGTGCTGAATTCTCCGGTTGGGGTGCACAACCAAGACACACAATCAGGGGGATTTCTACGGCTTAGTGGAATACCTAATATCATTGAAGCTTCATGAGGTAGAAAAGCATGGTTTACCTCCTCAGATTTCCACACACCCAAATCAGGATTAATTAGAGAGCTCACCCTTCTTTCTGCCATCACTGAAGGGAGGAGGGAAAGGATTACTCTACTCGTATAAAATGTTGTAGTGTTGATGTGTTTTCTTTGATACACATGTCACTTTTTCATTGGACTTAGAAACACCACGTGGATGTTGACCTGGAGAAACAGCATATACTTTCTCCAAATGCATACCCATAAAGTAATTTTTTTTTTATTAATTAGGATGTGTGATTAGCCACAATATTTATTTTTCCATGAAAAATTGAGCCATTGGAAAAAGAAATTGCATTTCTTGGAGAGTGGAAACAGAGTTCCTTGGGGTGAAAGTCTAAGAGCATCTCCAATAGATTAGCCAAAGTCATTTTTTGGAGATTAAACCCAAAAAATCAATTCCAACAGATTCTCTAAACCTAAAACTTTTCCAATTTTTTTTTTTTTTGAAGTTTCTACAATAGTTCTCTTAATCTAGAGAATACTGTAGCAACTCCAAATCATTATTTTATCTTAAAAAAATACCTTGCTGAATAAAAAAAATTCTTTCTCTTTCCTCCTCTCTTCTTTGTTCATCTCTCTCTCTCAAATGTATTAAACAGTAACACAATCAAAACACAAACACAATCTAAAATCAAAATAAATTTAAGGGATAATTACAGTAAACCCACCTGTGGTTAGGTCTATTTTCACTTTGCCTACTCGTGGTTTAAAACTTTACACTTTGCCCACCTGAACTTCAATCTGTTACCCACCTCTCCCTTTGCCGTTAGAAAAACATATTTTTAAGGAAAAACAAACATAACAAAGATCAAAATGTTAGGATTTTTTTAATGCTTAAGAACTTCTATGAGAACAAATTTTCTCAATGCAAAATGAATTTTTAACCAAGCCCCGTATTAAACAAAAGATATATCGAAGCAAATAACAACAAAAACAAAAACAACAAGGACAAGAACAACGTTGTCAAAACTGGCCTTCCTTGGTTTCTTCCCCAACCTGGTTTCTCAATCCCATAATCTTCACCATCACTCCTAGACCCAGAAGTTGAACTTGAATTCAAATTCAAATCCGCACCACTTTCCTAAACCCCACTTCCTTCCAATCCCATCAAACGCACCCCATGTCATTTCTTATACTCAACAATCACACACCCCATATGAAACAAACATTGCACCAATTATCCAACAACCCACACCCTCAATGGTGCAATCGGCCTCTCCTCTATGCTCAACCCCAACACCATCAACCTGACCCTAATAAATGCAAAGTTCCAAAGCATATCCAAAACCAAAATCGAATTTGAGTACGCCCAATTGCTTTGCCTCTCCTCCAACTACTCCGCTACATTCTTCCTCACCTGAATTGATGGCTCTTGGAGTGGCGCTGCACAGAGGCGGTGGTGTGCGCATGATGCTCAACCCACAAGCGAATTTACCCAATTTCTTTGAAAATTTTTCTGGGTATTTTTTTCTTTCGGGTTTTGAGGTTATTCTTTTCTGGGATTTACTCCTGGGTTGCTGTGATTTTGGTGTGTTCTTATTGTTAAGATCTCACCGAAAATAGTGCTTGTGATAAAGACTAAGCTGAATCTGCTCTTGAACACTTCAATACTTTGGGAGCTCTGTGCACGTGTTGGTTATTAACTTGTGGCTTTTGAGTATATGGGTGCTGTTTTGATAAAAAGGAGGTTGCTTTTTAGGCAAAGAAACAACTAAGAGTACAGATCCAAACCAATACATGTTTGAATAACCCATTCGACAAGAGAATAGCAATATTGTTGATTTGTGGGCTATTCCTCTACTTTGTTCTTATAGAAGTTCTTAAAGCAATAAAAAACCCTAACTTTTTGATCTTTTTCATGTTTGTTTTCCCCTAAAAATATGTTTTTCTAACGGCAAACAGAGAGGCGGGTAACGAATTAAAGTTCAGGTGGGCAAAGAGTAGAAATAACATATCAAGAATAGGGAAAAAGACAAATTTAATTAGAACAACAAAGCTAAAATCAAAACAAAAACAATAGATCAAGAACAAGAAAGCCTATCTAAGCTCCATTATAATAACAAAGTGAATCAGAACAAGAAAAGAAGGAAGAAAAAAAAGAGAGAGACAAAAGTCGATCTGACCCAACCAGGTTTGCATGCACTTGGTGGTGAGGAGGAGGACCGGCGGCGGTGAGTGGATGATCTCCACCAGCCTTCGTAGTGGCGACCTCTCTCTCTCAGAGATTCCTGTGGGACGATTTCTCTGATCTTTTTTTTTTCCTCTCTGGAACAAAAAAGGAAGGGGTGGAGAAAAAAATAGAAAATGTGTGTTGTGGTGGAATTGTTTTTAATGATAATAATTATGTTAAGTTTTTTTTTTTTTTTTTTTAAGGAAATTAATTATAATTTAATCAATAATAAAAAATAAAAGGAATTGGTCTATTCCGTGTGGTGGACTTTTTTTTAATGAAAAGTATGATAAGTTTTTTTTAAAAGTAATTAATTATAAGTTAATGAATAAGAGAAATGATATGTCTACAACATTTTTACAACAAATCCTAAGTGGCAGGTTATTATTGGTTGTTATTGTTAGGGCAAAAAAGTAATCTTAGTGTTAGTTTCAAATTTGAACCAATAACAACTAACCACCTGTGATTTGTTGTAAAAATGTTGTAAAAATGTTATAGACGTAACATCTCTCAATGAATAATAGCAAAGAATTGGCATGAACATTTGGGAATAATGCAAGAGATACAAATATTTTTACAAAGAAATTTACAACTTGCTGATGTGGTGAGTAGTTATTGGTAAATAAAAATGTGGTGTTAATGGTAGGCTTAGATGAAAACTAATAAAAAGTTGGCCACATCAACAGTTTATAAAAATGTTGTAAAATAGTTTGTGACTGTAGTATTACTCATAAAAATAAAAATCCCTTAAGAAATATTACCATTTGAGAAATTTGATTATTGAAAAGTTTGAAGAAGGTTTTCTATTTTTAAAATATAGTTGTTAAAAATTTTAAAAATATAGTTATTGGGAATGAACATAGGAAGAATAAATAATGATTAAAAAAAATGAATGAAGAAATAATACTTAAATGAGATGAAGAAAATGATAAAAAATTTGTTAAAAAGTGTATTTGAAAAAGTAAATAAGTAAAAGTTAAATATAACTATTTATTGTCCAAACAGTACAAAAATTTAGATAAGCTGCTCTAATGCAGCCAAGCCAATGGTCCGATTTGTTTTTTTGCATAAATTTCCATTAATCAATTTATCAGAACCATTTTTTTTTTGGTAAAGAGGAGATAATTAGATTAGATTAAATGGAAACAGTTACACCCTGAGTGGTTCGAGTATACAAAACACCAGTAGCATCATTAGTTAAGACCTCCATAACACCAAAAGGAGGGGAAACATAGTAAACAAAAGGATCAAGCTAGCTATGTCCTAGTTTAGCAAGGAAGTCAGTAGCATGGTTAGTCTCCCTGAAGCAGTGTTGCAGCTGGACCTCCTGGAAAGCTTGGAGAGTGTTCTTGCAATAATCCACAATGGGTTGGGTTAGCCGATTAGTGGCTTTTGTGTGAGAGAGGAGGTTAATAACTTCAAGTGCATCCACATTAATAATGAGTTTTTCAATATGAAGATCTCTAGCCATAATTAGCCCATCTCTTAATGCCCAAAGCTCAGCTAAAAGGCAGCTAGACTTGCCAATTTCCTAGAGAAACCTTTCACCCAGTCACCACTTGAATCTCTAATAAGACCTCCACCACAAGCATGATCCGAGGCTGCCAAAACAGAGGCATCGGTGTTGAGTTTATGCCATCTGGGGTTCGGCTTGATCCAAGAGATATGCAAACTTCTTCGAGGGATTGGCTGGTTGGCCCCTTGAGTGAGGTAGAAAAATTATGTAGCTCTTGCAATACACTCTTTAATGCTAGGAGGGGTTGTTTGGTTCCTTTGATGAACAATTGAGTTTCTGTTTAGCCAAAGTAACCAAAGCCCGAAGCAAAAAAATGATTCCCCATGGTACACGATGGCATCGAGAGGTGAGCTTGGAAGTACCATTGAAGTGTAGCCAATTAAGGAGGGGAAGTCCAAAGGATTGGATGACATTTGAAGGAAGACCAAGCTGGTTCCAGAAACTTACCGAGAAGTGACATTCTCTAAGGAGATGATTAATTGTTTCCTCATGGCTGTGACAGAGGGGGCAAGCTTAATCTATGGTTAAACCCCTTGAACCCAAAACTTTTCTAACTGGTATACTATTGTGAGAACAGAGCCAAACAAAAAGGATAATTTTTTGAGGGGTGTTCATTTTCCAAATCCAGTTAAGATTATTAGTAGTAGGGTTCAAAACATTTAAACCTTTAGCTAGCAGGTAGGCCGAACCCAATGTGAAATTTCCATCACTTGAAGGAGACCATGCAATAGTGTCACTACTTGGAGAGGTGGGATTAGTGGGAATGGCTTGAATAACATCCAGGAAAGATTGGGGAGGAGAGAAGGAGAGGTTATCCCAATTCCAGCAACCATTAGAAGCAACAAAGTCACTGACCAAATTGTTTTCTTCCTGAGCATTGAGGAGACCGAACCATTTTTTTTTCTCTCTCACACTCTAAACGCTCAAACGCTTTCACCTTTTGAATATCTACTGATTCTCTTTCTTCTGGCTAAAGGGTTTTTGATTTTACCCTCAGAGATTCTCTCTTTCACTGTAAAGTCGCTTCCTTTACTTTTGTACGATGAAGAGAAAGCGAGAACTGGAATCTGAATATGGAGAAGGCAAGTTTAAACCACAGAAAAGTCTAATGGGAGGGTCATGGCAATGAGGCCCACTGCTTGGAAAAGGGGGTTTTGGGTCTATATATTTGGCTGTTCTCACTGATCCTGGACCAAGTATCTCTGCTAATGCTACCCAGGTTGTGGCCGTGAAGTCTACTAAGGAGGATGCTCTTCAAGGCTACCCTTACATTGTTACTTGCTTTGGAAAAGATTTTACCGTTGATGCTGAGGATGAAGAGGCCCCTTGCTTAGCCAATTACTTTATGGAGTATGCTTCTCAAGGAACTCTTGCTGATCTAATCAAGAATTAGAATGTGGCCTGCCTGAGGAGGATGTTACTTGAGTGGCTGGACTTTGTTCACAAGAAAGGCATTGTTTATTGTGATATAAAGCCTCAAAATATTCTGCTTGCACCTGATGAGACAGGTTTATTGGTTGCAAAAATAGCTGATTTTGGTTTGGCAAAAAGTACTTTAAGAGACTTGGAGATAGGTGTTAGAGGGACTGCCATGTATATTGCTCCTGAGAGCATTGTTGATGAGATTCAGCTTCAACCATCTGATGTTTGGGCACTCGATTGTGTGGTTCTCAATATGCTAACAAGGAGGCCAATTTGGAAACTGAATTTGGATGAGGGTATTGAATACCTTTGGAAGCAAATTGCCTCGGTAATACCCAGTATCCCAGATAGGATCTCACATCTGGCCAAAGACTTCTTGCTTAAATGCTTTGTTAGGAATCCTGAAGAGAGGTCAAGTGTTGGCAGCCTCTTATATCACTCTTTCGTCAATGTTGTTTTACACGACATGCCCGAATTTGAAGTGGTTTTCTTATCCTCCTGTGCTGCTACTTCTTCTGATCTTGAAGACAAATTTAAAGAAGAAGAGGTGCAGGAGGTGTATGATGATGACATTATGGAGGAGGACCCCTCTGAAATTGAAATTGGGAATCAAGTAACACTTTTTGGCTCATCATGGGCTTCCAAAGAAGCAGTGGAAGCTGCTGTAAAGCTTTTCAATTTTGTTTGTGTAGATAATATCATACAACTCGGTTCAGCAGTTAGATTCAAAAAAATTGAGATCTCAGATCAGCATCGTCTTAATTTGATGGAGCGGGTACTTCCCAGAGTTATAATGATATGAAATATGGTTTCTGCTGTTTGATGGAGTGTAGCTGTACATTGACTCATTGTATGGCGACTTTTTTGTATACTTATTTTAGAGTAGGAAGCTTGTTACTCTCTCTCTCTCTCTCTCTTTTTTTTTTTGGACATTGAGATACAAAATTTGAATACTGAGTTCTATCCATATTTTTTAATATAAGGCTTTGGTTTATATGCCCCACTCCCCACAACTTGATTCAAGTCATTTCTTCTTCCTTTCCTTTAACTTAGAATGAATTCTATTCTATTCTAACTGTTACTATTATATTATTCCAACAGAATGTGATTAGTTTTATTATGCAATGTTGGTTTCATATTTGTTTTTTGGCAAAAATCCAAAATTGACCCTCTAACTTTGATCATTTGTCATTTGAGTCCTCTAACTTCCGTTTTTGTTATTTTAATCTTCTAAGTTTCAATTTTTGTCAATTTAGTGTTACGTTAAAAGTCAGTTAAGTGGTGCCGTTAAGTGAATCAAAACGATGCCGTTTTGACTCTTTTTATTAAAAAAAAATTGAAATTAAAAAAAAAAAACAACTTTTATTAAAAAAAAAAAAAAAAACTAAAAATTAGGGGATTGAGAGAGAGACCTAGATTGACAAAATTGACTAAATCAAAGTAGTTCACTACTTTCAGACTAAATCCCCAGACTTCGCATACAAATCAATCAAAGCAGTCTGTAGAACTAAATTTTGCTCAAACGCAGTTCTCAAAACAACACAATGAACCTCCTTTCCTGTCCATAATTTATTCAAAGCTGAACACGCCTTGATGACAAACGGAAAAGTGTAATCATCAGAAGGGAACCTGAAAACCAACAACTCAAATTGAGAAATAAGACTTCTTTATATAGACAATTATTGCATAGACACCTGATCATCAAATTATGCAAGAACAAGCTCGGCTTTTCAATTCATCGGAATATAGAGAGAACTATATTTGGAGCACCTAGATAAAAGCAAGAATTAAGGAATTCTCCTATGATAAACTCGTGCTCAACTAGACCCTTCACGATTAGTGAAGAAAACTGAGAAATCTATGAACAATTATGATGCAAGAGTAGTGAGAAAAGGCTTAAGCAGAGAGAGAGAGAGAGAGAGAATTGAAGAACTTCTTGCATAAAAAGATAATTAGCAATATACAAAGCTTATATAGATCCAGCCTAACATGCATAGACCTCTCTGTAGGGACTATAACAGACTCCAAATTATGCGGAGCTAACTAACTGATTACCAACGCGCTAACTAATCTTTGATTACAAAATATCTAACTAATCTTTGATTCCAAAATATCTAACTGGCTTCAGAAACGGCTTCGCTTGGCTTTAGTCTCAATTCTTTGCTTGATGAAACGCTGTCGTCTAAATAAGTAACTGCTCGTGTCATGGCTTGCTTCTTATCTCTCCCACGTGCGTCATTAGCTTGATAAGAAACGACAGCGTTTCTATTATTGTCAACAATTAGAACTGACTTCATAGGCTTCAAGTCTTCTACGTTTCAGCAATGCCTTATTTAACGAAGACATTTGGTCCCTAAGGGATTGCTTACATTTGCATAATGTAAAGGAAAGTTGTTCACGGCAGGGGATTGAGAGATTGACTTAGACTTGACGGCACCGCTTAACTGATATCTAATGGAATACTAAATTAACAAAAATTGAAACTTTGAGGACCGAAATGATAAGAATGAATGTCAGAAAATTGAAATGACAAAAGATGAAAGTTAGAGGGCCAATTTTGAATTTTTGTCTTGTTTTTTATATAATAGGACTAACATGGTTAGTGGTATTATTGAGTTGATTGAATTGTTGACTGTTTCTATTATTTAAAAAGAATGTGTTTAGTTTTATGCTATTCCTACTTTGGTATAGAGGACTGAAATGACAAGAATGAATATTAGAAGACTGAAATGACAAAAGATAAAAGTTAAGAGAGACAGTTTTGAATTTTTGCCTTGTTTTTTATATAATAGGACTTACATGGTTAGTGGTATTATTGAGTTGATTGAATTGTTGACTGTTTCTATTATTTAAAAAGAATATGTTTAGTTTTTTGCTATTCCTACTTTGGTATATGGAGCAATTTTATAAAACTAGCATGCTTCATTGATAATACAATCACAGACTTTGCATCTTGTTTAAGCTAATGGTTTCTGGACCAAATGGCATTTTCTCTTCTTAGCACACAGCCACATGACTAAATTGTTAAATTGTACATGATTTCTTCAACCTCTGACTTAGGGTGGAATGTATGCTTATGTGTCTAGGCATCTTGTTGTTTGTAATTTAATGCTTATCTTAAAGCATTCATTAAATAAAGAAAAAATTGTTGAAGCCGCATTATATCAGGAAGCAGACTAGGCAGAAATCACTCTAGCTTACCTTTTCTTCTTGGTAGAATTACAATGATGGAAGGTATTTTTAGCATAGACCACCCAAACAAGATCACCACATTCAGTTTAGGTAAAATAGTAAAATGAAGATTCCTGCAAACACAAAAACAAAGTCTGCTGAGCCACTATATTCATTAAATGGAATGAATTTGAGCTTAAAGGACCATCCTTGCATAGGAAGATATCTACCATCTCAGAGCTGAAGAGAACCATTGGATGACGGTCTCTCAATCGCCTATTCAAGAGTAAGCTTTGTACTCACACTCAAGTTCTAGCAATTTGAATTGTCCATGTTGGCTTGTTTTTTAATTAATGGATCAGGTTTGCTTGCCCATCAAAGCTTCATGTGTTTGGAAATAAAAGAAGGGGGCTCAATTATATTTCTTCTTTCTTTGCCCAACAACGATCAGGTCAGATTTTATTTAATCACTATTTTGTTTTTGCTCATTTTGATGATAATATGTATGTATGCAATTTCGAAGTAGAGTATGGAGTTTAGCTCCAGCTTTTTTGATATGGCAGATTGAGGGGAGAGGAATAGAAGGACCTTCCAAGAGCAGGAGACACCTACAGAGAGGGTGAAATCCCATTTTGTTGGAACTTTATTTTGCTGGGTGCCTTTTAGATAAACATGTTGGAAATCTGAAAGGTCCTCTAGTTGGAGCTTAATTTTTTTTACTTATAGAAGGAAGCTGTTAAGGATAAGGAAGTGGCTCCTGGGAGAGTCATATCATCTACTTTTGCTGATTTCTTGCCCCAGAATTAAAGGGGAAAAGATGACAGCTGCACTTGTACGGTATAAGTAAATTGACCACCTCAATCAGGTGATTTCAGAAGCTTGAGAGTTATGAAATTCAAATATTAACACACACACACACACACGCATATATATATATATATATATATATATATATATAAAAGGGAAAAATTAATCGATGTCCTATTTGCATTGATTTAATTAAAATTTTTTTAATACTCATTACTCTCATCACATGCACTCCGCATATACAATAAGGCTATTTATTTATTTATTTTGAGTTTAATGTAATTTTTCAATTAGAATTTATCTATGGTTAAGGAATTTTTAAGAAATTAAAATTTAGGATTTAAAATGAAATAAATTGCTGGGTTTAGTGTGTACTAATTTTTAGGAAAAAAATGTATTAAACGAGAGTGAAATATATTTAAATGAGAAACTACCTTTTAGGAAAAAAGTTTCTCTAATAGTTTTGAATTTTTTTGAATTACAATTTTAACCATAATTTTTTTTTTTTAAGAATAAGAATTATCTAATTAAATTAGAAGTATTTTTGACATTTTTTTAAAAGACATAACTAACTTTTTGAATCCTCTTAATATATAAAAATAATACAAATTTAAATCTTGTCTTCATTATTTCATAAAAAAAAAAAAAAAAAAAAAAAAAAAAAAAACTTGTCTACGTTACACACTAGTCTACATTCTGCGGTTTGGCTTTGCGCTACACTAAAAGCAGAATCTTATTTTTGGTGTCAACTTCACAATTGATCCATGACTACACTTCTATCCAAACTTACGCAAATCTTCGAAGTACTTGTTAAACCACTGTTCTATTATCTTGGTTATTTTTAGTCGCTGGTCGACCAACCAATCTGGGTCGTCTTCACTTGCATTCAATATATCAAGGGTATGAGAACCTGCAGAAATTAACTTTATATTAGTAAAGTTGTTCCTCAATAAAGGCCAGCAAATTAAAGATAATTATTTTGATATTTTTTGGGGTCACAAAAATTCATTGGAACTAATATGACAATGACAATTTCACGTCTATACACATTATTCCTTTCACATTTTAAATATGGACATTGCATTTTGTGAATGTAATGTGCTCGGAGTGTATATTATGAATTTACCATTTTTTGTAGTCAAGGCAACTAGGGTGTCTGATATGTCTTCCAATATCCTGAAATAAGAACATATTAAATCATTCTAACTAAATAAAAGGATCAATATTTTTGCCCCCACAAAAAAAAAAAAAAAAAATCTAGATTATATATTTTTGAAAAGTTACCCTGCACTACTATATGGGTCACGGAGGCCATTGGTGAAGATGATGTTGCTACCAAACTTGTGGAGAACCCTTTTTATATGCTGCAATTTTACATTGAGAAACCCAAAAAAAAATTCATGTACGTCATTTTTAAATCACTTACAGAGAGAGAGAGAGAGAGAGAGAGAGAGAGAGAATAGCCATACTTCACCACCATAATAAGTTGTGACCCAATGGGGCGCAGGTTCGACTCCAAATTTGTGCACGCAGTAGTCCTTATAATCTTTGTAATCATATGATATTTCAGGAAACATGGTTTCATTTGGGCCACATCCAATTATTGTAACCTCTTCATTACATGTCTACAAGGGCCAAGGAGAGAGGTCTAATCAAAATAAAGTTCTGTAATTGTTGAAGCTGTGTGAATTCCATGATTTAATTTTGTAAATTAAAATGACTACAAAATTAAAATGACTATGTAATTAAGAAAAAGAAAATTGATAAAAATTTCATATGCATTACCTGCCAGTCCCAACCATCCAGTGTTTCTGATGAAAAGAATTCACCTAAATCATAGCACTTTCTACTTTTCCCGTAATAAGCAACAACTCCTGAGAAAATTCGGCCAAGAATGTCGGTTCCATTAGCTCCTCCGTCAATACCTCTGCAGACAGTGTCCACTGGATAGTCTGGAGGACTATCATATTGAGCCGCGACTGAATACAGACTGTTCAAGTAATCCTTTAACTCGGATGCCTTCTTCAATGGCCTAATGGGGAAAAAAAAAATGTTATATAGGACAAAGAAAGAGCTATATAGTTGAAAACTATGTGTAAGATGAATGTACCAACATAATTGTATATTATGAATGTACCAACATACATAATTGTATAATATGAATGTACCAATATACATATTATGAATGTACCAACATACATAATTGTATGTGATGAATGTATTATGGATAATGCAGGAGGCTAGTTGGAGCTGCTAATGTAATTGTATAAGATGAATGTACCAACATTTTCCTTGGAAAAACAAAAATACAGTCCAATGAGTCACCGTACATTGTAATCTAAAGTTAACAAAGAAATGGGATATGGAGACAATGAAGAACTCAGTATTATTACTTGCAAGTTTTGAATTTCTTGCTGAGTTCGGAAAGACCATTGGGTTTTGCAGCAACTCTATCAATCTCAGACCATGAACTCTTTACGGTTTCATAGCAGCTCCAACTAGCCTCCTGCATTATCCGTAATACAAATTCAGTTTCAAATTTTCAATCATTACAAGTGAAGGAGGGGGGATTTGAACCGTAGTTCTGTTTAAAAAAACACGACCAGACTATGTCACTGAGCTATAGACTTTGTGGAAAAATAGAGTATAAACTATTGATTTTAACCTGAAAGTCCTGGGTAACAACAACGTAATATGAATTTGGTGGCACAAGGTCATCGAAGTAAAGAATGGGTGCCGAAGAGGCTAATGCCCCCATTGCAATATGAGGATACTTCAGGCGGAACCATGCTGCAAGTTCTGTTGGGAAAAAAAAAAAGTGGAAAACATTAGGAAGTGAGATTAATATATGAAGTTTACAGTTTGAGTGGGATTTAATTTCTAATATTCATAAGACTTACCTCCACTATAAGATCCTCCAGCTACTAAAACTGGAGAGGAATCGGCTGATAAATTTTTCTTCAAGCTTACAATTAATTCTGCATAATCTGCTAGGGCTTGATTTGAGCTACAGTAGCCGCGAATGGTAGCATTTTTCAATGCTCCTTCTCTTGTAAATCCATGCGGGATTGATTGTCCATAGAAGCGATGCTGCACGAAAAATAGTTAGGACGAACAACTTTAGAATATATTTCTTTCATGATGCCACCAGTGAATTTGTTCCAATAAAGGTTAAACAAAAAGGAAAACAATTTGGAGGTCAATAAATGAACAATGTTAAATTTCTATATAATTAATTAATTACCAACAGTAGTGGAATCATATATTTAATGTAGTGAATCTAGTGATTGAACCAAGTAAAGATAGAAATTCAATCTCTATGCTATATAGGCTTTTAGCAATCTTGTTATTCCCATATCGAGTAAACATTGTTCAGTAATTAACTTTTAAAACATAATTTATTCTAAATTCAAGATTATCCGAGCTTGTTGAATATTTTTGCAATTATATTAACGCTTGTAACAGTATAGTCTCTTGTTCTGGAATAAGAAATTTGTGTTCGAGTTCCATCAACAATATATTCATATATATCTTATAGTATGTATCAAAACAGTATATTACAATTGGATATTCTAAGAGTCATTCTAGCAATCTTATTATTCTTGAAGCGATTTTAATTTCTCATAAATTGATTCTCAAAAAAAAAAAAAAAATTTCTCATAAATTATATAAATTTGTATAATTACTATATATATATATATATATATATATATTCAATTCATATCAGAACATTTTCTTATTCGGTGTGCAAACAATGAGGTTATTTATTTATTTTCAATTCAAAATGTAGATATAAAAAGGCAATTTTTTTTTTTTTGGTGATGTGGCCATAATTTTCTTTTTTTTGGAGACATTAAGAAGCAAATCAATGACGTTATTTATTTATTTTAAAGAAAGTTTATACACACAAAACTATAAAAATAAAGTTTACCCAATTAATAACTAACAATATGCTTATACTCACCTCTGCATACACCTCCAAACCACCAAACCTGCGAGCATTATCCACCATGAATCCTATAGAACCAACATCATCGTCTGAAGAAGACTCCCCTCCGAGATATACGAATATGGGAGCAGCCTTCTTCGCGCCACCCCAATGTGTAAAATTCACGATATATCTTTGCCGGAATGTGGTATAGCTTTCGGGCTGATAATTAAAGTGATCGAGCGGTTGGTCATAATAGAACGTTTGATAATCATTTTTTGATCTAGTTGCAATTAGAGATTGGCTGTGTCTATTTTGTGCCCTATTGTTGTATCCTCGTCGCACACCGAGCCTTGGTCTCCCTGGTTGTGAAGCACAAGTGAACGTAACGAAGAGTAAAAGAATAAACAAACATGGAAGCCATAGAGTTGCCTGGAATGACCTTGGAGCTCTAATGGCCATTATAATATGTAGGAGAAATGCACACAGTTCTTGAATGGGAAACTCGGTATTATTTTTTAAATGTAAAGGAACTACTTTTATACAACTAAATTTGAGTTGGTCCCAAAAAAAATGCAGGTTTTTTTTTTTTTTTTTTTTTTTTTTTTTTTTTTTTTTTTTGTATTCGAAGTATGTTATCTGTAATGATTCTTGACTTTGTCATGTTCTTGCAGTATTAATTTATCTCTTTTACATTTATAAACAAAATGTAACGAAGGATTTCTATATTTGGTTCTAAAAGAAGTGCAGGCATTTTGCTTTGGTGTACTAATAAAAAATAGTAATTTAGAAAATTATTTTTTTCTTTTGTTAATATGGCTTTCATTATATTAGTTGTCATGTCAATTTGTAAATTATTTATAGTAAAATTTGTGACAATTTTAGAATTTCTATATATAATAGCAATCGCTTTTGATATATATATGCAATAGGACTTTACTTTATAAATCTAAAGCTTTGGCAAAAAAGAATAAAAAAGAAAAAGAAAACACAACCTAAAGGAGTATTGTAGTATGAATTGTATTATCACCACCTTGAAAATAAAAGAAAAACCAATAACATTTTACTCAAAATAATTTTTTTTTAATGTTTCCAACATAAATGTTCAAGGGTTTAAATTTGCTTTCATGGCTTAAAATGTATATATATTCCAATAATTATATATATATATATGCTTTTTATCTCTCTTAAAATTTACATGCTTAGTATTTGCAGTGGGAATTTTTATTTTTATTTTTTCACTACATGTTTGTTTTTTATATCTACTATGAAAGGTACCTCTACCTCTACACCTCTACACACCTCTCTAAACCACTCTCCCTTTACACACACACACACACACACACGAGAGAGAGAGAGAGAGAGAGAGAGAGAGAGAGAGAGAGAGAGAGAGAGAGAGAGAGAGAGAGGAGAGAGAGAGAGAGAGAGAGAGAGAGAGAGAGAGAGAGAGAGAGAGAGAGAGAGAGAGAGAGAGAGACTGTAAAACAAATTTGTCATCAAAATTCCTAAGTTTGTTGGTTATAAGAGGGATAAAGACAAATTTGTCATCAAAATTCCTAAGTTTGTTGGTTATAAGAGGGATAAAGAAAGAACATATTTATATCTAAAAAAAAGGGGGATGAGGAAGATGAAAGGTTGGAGAAGATGATGAAATATTATACATGTAGATAATTGAAGTAAATGTTATTGTAATTGCTAAAATAATGATCTGATATAAAAGCAAAAGGAAAAAATATATATACACACACACGTTTGTGTAAAAAAAAAAAAAAAAAAAATCAAAAGCTAAAAGTTAGGAGAATATTGTATACATTTTAGTACTATATGTGTACAATTTTAATTTTATATGTCGAGAAAGGGAGAAAAAAATGACTTCTAGGCTTCTTTCTAATTGTGATGTATTTAATTATGGTTCCAAAATAAGTTTTTTAATAAACCCAATAATATCTAATAGATAATTAGATTAAACATATTTCAACAAATTACTTTTTTTAGAAAAAAATACTTTTAGCTTTTGAAAATTAAATAACAAATTAGGAGAATAATCTTCAGAAGGGGAATGATTAGGAAAATAAGTAGATAAATAACAAATTAAGAATTAGTGGTCATAAATAATAATAAAAAATGATCTTAAATACCATACTAAATAAATGCATTTATTTCATTCAAAATTTTAATTATAGATGCCACGTGTCTAGTATTATGGCAAACACATTGAATGTACAAATACTTTAGAATAATACTATGTTTGTTACATTTTCACAACAAATTTTAGATGCATAAGCGAAGTTGGGGGGCCATGGCCCCTGGCTTTTTGAAAAATTTCAGTTATAAAATATAGACTAACAAAAATGATATATTATATGTAAATTGAATAACTGGCCCCCCTAGAATTTTTAGGAAAAATGTATTATTGGTTTAGTCTCCGAGTAAAATTTGAGTTTAAAAAATCAAGACGAAAATGCACTTTTAGTCCTTACATTTTGGGCCTATTCTCAATTTGGTCCCTAAATTGATTTAGCTCCTAGGTTAGTCCCTGATTTTTAAAAATCATTTTTAAAATAGTCCCTGCCGTCAACCCGGTTATGGAATAAGCTGATGTGGCAAATGGAGTGCATAGGTGACATGTTAATCGCTGACGTGGCAAATAAAATAATATTAAAAAAATTTATTTTGCTTTTAAAAATGACAAGTCAGCATTTTAATTAATAAAAAAATAAAAATAATTACATTGAAAAAATTCAAAATCAAAAACAAAAAAACCTTTTTTCAATTTTAAATATTGAGAAAACAATTTATAGTTTCAATTTTTCTTGAACTTTCTTAACAAACAAACATTAAGTTAACACCTCTTCTCATTCTAGGCTGGCATGTCTGTGTTTGTGTTTGTATCTATTTCATTTTCTTCTTTCTTTTAAGATAAACTAAAAAAAGAAAAAGAAAAATCAAAATAAAAATAACTTAATAAATAAATATGGTGAGTGTTTGTGTGACTGTGTCTGTATCTTTCTTCTTTTCTTTTCCTTATTTTTTTTTTTTCAGATCCTCTATTGCTCTATCTCATGGTGCGTATATTTGTTTGTATCTTTCTTTGTTCAAGCTTTCAATCCCTCTCTCTCTCTCTAAACCTGACTCTCTAATCTTTGGGTTTTTCTAGTTTTCTGTGGGGTGGCCGGTAATGGAGGTGGAGATCGGTAATCCATGGGTCTTGGATTATGGGATTGGTTGGAGATGGAGATGGCTGAGTTTGGTTGGAGAGGGCTGGGTTTTTCTAGGTTTGGTCGGGGTGGACATTGGTGGTCGGGGTGGTCGTTTTTGTTGGAGAGGGCTGGGTTTTTCTGGGTTTGGTCGGGGTGGAGATCGGTGGTCGGGTGGTCGTTTTTGTTGGAGAGGTTTGGGTTTTTCTGGGTTTGGTCGGGGTGGTCGTTTTTGTTGGAGAGGGTTGGGTTTTTATGGGTTTGATCAGGGTGGCGATCGGTGGTCGTTTTTGTACTGTTTAGTGGACTGTGACTCGGATTGGGCTTCGACTAGGTGGATTTGGTGCTGTTGATGGCGAGTTGATGGTGGATTTGGGTTTGTTGATGGCGGATTTGGTGTTGTTGATGGCAGATTTGGTGTTGTTGATAGGCGGGGTATTGTTTGATGAAGTTCTAGGTTGGAGGTTTGATGATTTTTCTGGGTTGGTTTTCTCATGTTGGTTTTGGTTTGGGTTTGATAAATTTTTCATGTTCTGGAGGTTTTGGTGGAGGATAGGGATTTTGTATGAAATATTGCATTGTTTTGGGTTTGAGCGCTTGTTCTGGGTTTTTGGATTTTGAAGAACAAGTTATTGTGTTCTTAGCTAAAAAATAATGAAAGCAATAATAATAATAATAATAATAATCAAATTTAAAAGTTTGTTTTTGTTTTTGTTTTTTGTTTTTTAATTTAGTTTGAATTAAATTGAAATTGAAAAATATAAATTATTTTTATTTTTTTAATTAAACTGATGTGTATTTTTTTTAATTTAGAAAATGCTGACATGGCATTTAAAAAATTTTAATTATATTTTTTAATTATTATTTTATTAACCACGTCAGCAAACAGTACATTCCGTTTGCCACCTCAGAATTTTTTGTCACTGGGTTGATGGCAGGGACTATTTTAAAAATGATTTTTAAAAATCAGGGACTGACCTAGGAGCTAAATCAATTTAGGGACCAAATTGTGAATAGGCCCAAAATGTAGGGACCAAAAGTACATTTTCGCCAAAAATCAATTGATACAAAGCAGCAAAAAAAAAAAAAAAGCATCAATTAACCCATCTTTGGACAGTTTGACCCATTATATCTTCTACTCCAATAAATCCCCTTACGCTGTCGTTGTCTCACTTTCGTCGGATTCTCTCTACTCCAATTTAGCTTTCAATCAATGACCGGCAATCATTATAATTTATATCCATTATGCTTATTATTTGTTTTATATCTAAATTAGCGACTTTTTATAGCTTACACTTTTCTATTCTACTATTTATGTTGTAATTTTATATTATATTTAAATGGTCTACCATTAATTGTTGATGCTTGTTTTGGAAGCCCAATATTAGGAAGAAGCCCAACAATATGAGTAGAATAGAGTTAGTGGATTAATAGAAAAACCATTAAGTCCGAATGGTAGGAACAATGGATTATAGGACCATAAAGTAAATAAATGGGCCTTGAGGAAAGCAAATGGGCCTAAAGGAGCCCAGAGAGAGAAGTAGTAAATCCATGGGTATTATGTGATGTAGAAAAGTAAAGATGGGCCACAGTAAGCCCGAGGTAATGAAGTAAGGAAGTAAGGGGTTGATGGAAAACCCATGAGCCTCAAGGATGAAGGACAAGGTAATTAGACCAGGGAAGTCCAAAAGAGTTAGTAAAAGTCCATGTGAGTGCAGAATTAGAAAAGGGGGTTAAGGATGTCCAAGGAAAGCAAATGGGCCAAGGATGCCCAAGAAGAAAGAAATGAGATAAAGGAGCCCACAAGCAATGTAATGGGTCAAGAAAGCCCAAAGTGGCATGAGTATAAGTCCAATGACCATATTGAGTCATTGAGAGAAGAATAGGCAGCAAGCCCAAAGAGGCCTAGCAAGCACGATTCAAATACCACCACGGCAGAAATAATAGAGTGGTATGACAGGAATGGCAAGAAGACCATGGAAGGAGCAAAGAATGGATTGAATAGAGGAAAATCTATAATCAAACAAGGCCTGACCCTTGAAAGGAGCAAGCCAATAAATGAGGGAAAATCAGAAAATAGTTTACGCCATAAGAGGTTAAAGATAAGTGGCAGAATGCACAAATGAGCCTTCAAACCGTGGCAAACACGTGAGTAGCAGACAAGCTTTCAACGTACATAGGAAGTGGAGCACACACAAGGCCTAGGCACTACCAACATGTACTCTGCCAATACAGGAGTGGTGGGTTATGGGCCAGAGGTAAGAGAGGGTATGGTCTGGAGGTGGGGAGAAGGGAAAGCCTATTTTGGGGTTCCTACTCATATTCTTTTGGGGGTGATGTCTTGCTGGGATGACATACCACCCAAAATAAGAATGAGTTGGAACCACTAGGTGCATGTTATAAGGAATAGCAAGAGAGAATACCCACACTATGAGGGATAAGAATGTCACAGTGAGCAAGCAAACAAAATAGTCTTTTTTGTCTGGTAATGGGGAGTGGCACAGCCAGCACAGGTAAGTGGTGGTGGCTGGATAGCTGACAAACCAATGGGTGGTTGGGAGGAACACCTTAAACTAGACAAAAGTGGTTAAAAACTAAAATGGTAAAATTAGTCACGACAGGCAGTATATAAAGGGTCCTTACTATGCATAGTAACATCATCACAACCATAGTAACCTCTAGAAGAGAATCATAGTACCACTGTCACCATTACACCACACGAGTAAGCATTAAGAAAGAAAGAAAAGAGTGGGAAAGAATCAAGGTAACAAAACGCAGAGAAAAGAGAAAGAAAAGAAATAGGGAGTATAAAATGGCAGGCATGCACCAATAGGCTAATCCCTTCTCTCCCTTTAAAGGCCTATCCTTTGTTAAGGGAAGAACTCGTTTGGGCACAAGCCATTCGGGTCCGTTCACTCAAAGTGGATAATTTCTATAGCAGGATCATCCTGTGAGGTTACCCATGTTGAGGAAGTGGTTTCCTCCTTGGCCTTAGCCTCGTAATACAACTGAACGCAGCAAACTGATCTTTCATTCTTTGATTTTACCACTTATTGCTATTGTTTCTTATTTCATCTTTGCAACTTCACCCATAATGTGTTCTTTTTCTCTGTTTTAATTAAGGATCCCTTGCTTGTTTCGCCTAACATTAACGTATTTCTTTTACCATTGTTTTATTGCATCTATTTGCCATAACTCTTCTGTAGCAACTTCGCTTGCCATGGGCATGTGACTAAAGTTTCGGCAAACGGGACATAGTTTGTGCACAAGCCGGACCAAGGTGAGTTGCAATTGGACCGGTCCCAACTATCTTATCCAAAACACTCGGGCCCAATGCAGCAAGAGGCAGTCCAGCCCAAAATCACAAAAGGCCCACCACAACCGTTTACCAGTTGGTTGAATTTTTGTTTTCTTGATAATGATTTTTGTAATTAAATTATGTTATTTTTTTTAGAAGAAAATTATATTATTGATATATGTTTGTTTATTATATATTTATATTAGTAGTATGTGTGATTAGTTTTAAAGTGAGTAATTTAATGGGAGAAACCATCCACAAATGATGCATAATAATTTAGTACCATGAAAGAACATAAACCATAACTTTGTTGAGTTAAAGTTAATTTATACAATAATATTTTTTTATTTATTTAAGAATTTGTTATATTTAGCTTGGTCCCCTTAGAATAAATTCCTGAGTCTGCTAATACCTAGGCAACAAGTTGTTAGTTGTTTTAAACTAGGTTTACCATTGGTGCTAGTCAAAACATTATTCCCAAACATTTTTTACATATTTTTTTATTTATATAGAAACATTTATTATATTGGTAATTTGATAATGCATCATCTTTTGAATGTTATTATTCATCTAAAAAGTGAAGATATTGCATCATCTTTTGAATGTTATTATTTATCTAAAAAGTGAACCTCTAACTTAAAGTAATCTAAGTGGCTATTTGGAAACAACTTATCTATATATATATATATAAAACCGAAGCCTCTGCTGGCACCACAATTTTCCACGCCAGCACAATATTTAAAAAATAAAAAATAAAAATAAAAACAAAAACATTATAACTCCTTAAAATCCTAGCAACCTTACCCCTCTCTCAAGTTAAGAAATATAAAGCCACAGTTTCTGCAAACTCTCTCTCTCCAAACGTAAATATCAAATTCCACCCCTTTAGTTTCTCTTTATATTTTTGAGTCATAATACTCCGGTATTCCAAGAGAAGTTTGTGTTTTCGTTAATTGAAGGTTTTAGAGAGATAAGTGTTGCAGTTTGGAACAACAATACAGAAGATGATTTCATTGGCAGCGGAAAGTAATTATTTTGTCTCATATTTTTGTTTTTTGAATTGATTTTGTGTGCTTTTTAGACCCTTTTGGATCAATTTTGTTAATTGGGTTTTTTTTTTTTTTTTTTTTTGATAGGGTCCAATTGGGGAAGGTTCATTCAAAGGGTTAAGACGACCACACTTGGTGTCTGTATACTAATAGTGGGGGTAAGTGCTATTAATTACTAACCCTTTTAAGCGTATAATCTGTTATTAACCCTTTTAAAGTATAGCATGAAAGATAATGGAATTAATTGTTGTAATTTTTATTTTCTTTCCATGTTTTGAATTTCCTCTATATTATTATTACAACTGAGCAAAGATTGAGAAAGTAACATTACTACTCTAATTTGAAGTTTAATGCGTCCTTCTCAAGTCATGATCTTTATTTATATACTAGACACGAACCCGTGAGTTGCGCGTGATAATTATTTTTATGGTGGTTTTATTAAAAAAAAATTTACAAATTAAACTAATCTAATAATGAGTAATGTATTTCGTAATTATATTTTTATTTTTTATAGGAACAATCATAAATGTAATATAGGAACAATCCAAAACACCAAAAAAACGTAAACTAAAAAAAGAATAGTAAAACTTAACTATGATTAATTGAACCAATATTAGAATAAAACTTTGTTTTTGATAATCTATTAAGGTTATTTTCTTTGTAGATGTGGGGGCCGGTTAATCAATAATTATTAAAACCGTGTTAATTGGGCCTGTGGCCCATCCGAGGAAGTAAAACTGTCCGAGGAGGCCCATATCAGGTTATAAGGGTAACCAAATGAAAAGAAGAGTAGATATCACGTGAGATGAGTTCAGTATTCGTTTGAGGACAAAATCCTTCTCGATAATATGTGTCTGAGGACGACCTAAATGCCATATTGTTACAAACACACTTCAGAGCTACATTACCACTAAAGGTGGGACATAGGACTAAGGGTAAAAAAGAAAAGGTAAAAAAATATCTTTAACAACAGCTGCCTCCGCATTAATTGCCTCTCAACCAACTCTCTGGCCGCATTAATGTGGAGATGATGCCTGACAGTGATGAAGCAGCCTTACAGCTGCTGGTTGGAGGTTCCAAAAGGTGTTAGATGGGACAGAAAGGGATTCCCCGAACCCAACTTACATGTGTGTGGTGAAGATGACATCAAGAGGGCAGTATATAACATGGAAGAATGCATTGAGAGAGAGGATCGGGACTTCTAATCAAGTAGTACTTAGAAGAAAACATTATGAAATAAAGAGCTTAACTGGTTTAAAGGAGAAATTGATCGTCGTATTAGTGCTAATCTATCTATAAACGTTGAGTTTAATCGTTTTTCTTTTGGAGTTCATCTAGTTCTTTGACATCCACGCTCTACAAGTTTATTGTTTGGGCCTTTAAATAAATGGCATTATAGAGTACTTCTAATACAACTATTAAGAGTACTTTGTCCACCACAAAGGATTAGAAAATAAACAAAAATTAGTAAAGTCTCATAGTTTAACATCTAAATTGAGCACTATAAAAAAAAAACATGCTATGTAACCAAATTATCCAAATCATGCTATGTAATAGAATAATATTATATTTTTGTATGCTATATTTAATTCTTTAGAACGCAATAGCATAACATTTAACAATCAAAGAGAATAAAAAAAGAAAAAGAAAAAGAAAACAACAACAACAACAACAATTTAAAAAACAAAACCAAATCACAACTTAAAAAACAAAACTAAATTGCATTAACCCAAAATAGAGTTTTAAATAATATAAAAAATTATCAACCTAAAGTAGAGATGCAAGAAAAAAAAAAATCCACCAAAAAAATTAGAGAGAGAGAGGGAACCTTTTTTTTTGTGAGGGAAAACTATGCATAGAATAGAAGAGATAGTGACAAATTTATAATAAGAGAGTGTGAATAAGAAGAGGTAAAAATAAAGGAAGATGAAGGGAAAGATGAGGAATGATATTTAATGTAAAGGGTAGTGGGGAGATGAAAAGGTAAGGGAGGGAAAAAGATTGAAGAAATAGTTGGGAGATGAAATGGTAAGGGAGAGAGAAAGGTTGGAGAAGTGTAAATATTAAAAAAAATAAATGTTAAAAACAATCATAAGAAAATTGGGAAAAAAAAAAATACACCCTAAAGCTTGAAAGGCTTCAACGTTTTTTATTTATTTATTTATTTAATTTTTTTTCCTTTAAGCTGAAAATGCTCACACAAAATCCTAAAACTGAACTGAATAGACTTTGGGTTGGCTTGATAGTGGAATTAAATAAATAAGAGGTGAGCTGGATTAATTATATAGATTTATTATAGGATGATAGTGGAAGTAAATAAATAAGTAGTGGGCTGGATTTATTATAGGGTGATAGTAGAAGTAAATAAATAAGTAGTGAACTGCATTTATAGGGCTGAAAATTGTAAAAATCATTTTAAAATTGTAGGACAAATTATATTTTAAAAAAGAAAAAAAAATGACGTGACAGCTGATGTGGCGCAACGTGAGAGTAGCAGCATTAAATGCTATGCTTCAGCTTTTAGTAATATATAGATTTGCAGTTTATATTTCTAATCGTTGAAGGCTCAGTTGCACAATATGTGTAAATTCTTCAGAAGGCTACTTTAAATAGTAAGTCAATGTGTCTTTTACATTTAGGTATTTGTTAGAATTATTTTCCAATGATTGTACCAATAAAAGTGAATGTGTATAAATTTTGTTTAAATATCCCATGCATCGCACGGGTTACCGACTAGTTTAATTGAAACTAAATCTTTTTACTAAAAGTACTGAAGATAAAGCTAAAAGGTAGTTGAAATTGTACAGTGAGGTCTATGAATAATATCAAAAAGTGCAATAAAACTCATGAATAGTACCAAAAATAAGTTAAATAATGGCAAAAATAAGCTAAATAGTAAAAAAATGTTGGCTTTTTAAGCCAATGGCAAACACAACCTAAGAGGCTTTCATCCAATGGAAAATTCAATGCTAATATATATATTTTTTGAAACCAATACTACTTTGAATTTATTTTTTTTTTTAACTTTTTTTTGAGAGATAGTTTTTAATGATGATTGCTTTTTATCATAAGACCAAAATGTTAATTGGTTTTTGGTGAAGATGATGATCAAATCAAGTATCTCTTATTTGATGTTAATAAACCTTACCAGTTGAGTTCATTGAAATCTAAAAAAGGGGTAGAGAGACCAAAATATTTGAAGAAATGAACAAAACGAGTCAAAGGACCACAGGCGCTTTCTTAGGCAATGGCTTCAACCATAGATTATTAACCTATTTGTGTCCCTAGACTAGTTCTCTCTCGTGCAATAGTTTTAGCCTACATTACCAGCTGTTTTCCTGTACATTACTATCTCTTTGTGAGTCAAGTGGACTTTTGGACTCTTTGCTTTTGGTTGTATTTTTGTTTTTTCTTTGTGAGACGTTTGGCCTGCTGTACTCTTTCCTTTTGGTTATTGAATGTTTATCTGGTATTACCAAAAAGAAAAAAAAAAAAAAACCTATTTACTACTCTCTCTCTCATTTTTTTTTTTTTTTGGTTGAAAATTTTAAGATAGGATAGAATTCCAACTTATAGTTAGCATCTACTATACGATGATTGCTCTTATCATTAAGTTGAGACACCAATTGATTTTTTTATGTAAATGGGATTTGAAACTTAAGGGTTCGTTTGGTAAGAGATTTCTAGTAATGTTGTTTGTATTTTTTAAAAATATGTGTGAGTAAAAAAGTGTGTAAAAATATGTATAATATTATTTAAGCACTTAAAACTGTTGTTTAAACAACAGTAACAAACGGACCCTAAATTTCTTGGGGTATGATAAAAGACTTTTCTAATTAATCTAACTAAATCCTACTACTAGTCAGTTCTTTATTTTGAGAGAGAGAGAGAGAGACATAATACACCCTTTTATTTTTACTCTAAATACGCATTTAAATCTTGTCTTCATTGGTTTCTAAAAAAAAAAAAAAATCTTTTCTTCATTACACAAGTCTGTAATGCTGCGGTTAATCTTTGGTCCACACTAAAAGCAGAATCTGATTTTTTGTGTCAACTTCATAATTCATATGAATACCATTATGTGTGAACTTCTATGCAAACCCACGCAAATCATTGTAGTACTTGTGAAACCACCATTTGATTACCTTGACTGTTTTATTTCGTTGTGCGGTAAGCCACTTTGGGTCGTCTGCCGTTGCAGGCACTATGTCAAGGCAATGAGACCCTGCAGAAATCAACTTTAAACTAGTAAACTTGTTCCTCAATAAAGGCCATTGATATTTTTTTGGGGTCCAAAAGTTCAATGGAACTGTTAATATCACATTCATTTTTGTACATATTATCCCTTTCACATTTTAAATGTGGATATCGAATGTGAAATTGTGGACTCAATGCGTTTAGATAGTACGTTAATAAGTGTGGAAATATTTATTGCATAAATTATTATGATTCAGGGCCGGAGCCAGGAATTTTTGTTTGGGGGGCCAAGTTACAACACTAATATATTTATCAAGACAACTATATACACACACATAAATACATATGCTTTTTTTATTATATACACACACTTTTTTTATTTGATAAGTTATATATATACACACACCCAACAAAAAAAAGAGCTTAATATTTTCAATCAAAATTATGTTTGATGGCTATCTTTCATAAAATTACTAAAATACATTTTCACAATTTTCATAGTGAAATTCTTAAAAAGTTTCATTTTCTATAAAAATTATCAAATTTTATACTAATGTAAGTAAAATTATTCAATTGAACTAATGTAATTTTCAAAAACAAGAATGATCCAAAACTTGAAAGAACAAATTAGGCTCCAAACATATTTGAAGTTATTTTGCTTTGACCCATTATGTGGCAACTAAAGAGACATTTCATGTATAGTTTTAGTGACGATAATTTTTTAATGAGTCAATGACTTGTTAATCGTCACATAACAGGTTGAAAAAAATAAATTCAAACATGTTTGGTGCCAAACTTTTTCAAATATTTAACAGATATAAAAGCACATTTTACAAAAAAAAAAAAAAATAGAATTGCGAAAAATAAAGTTATGTCTCTATAACTATTAGACCAAATTTTTTTTTTAAAGCATCATTGGACTAATTCAAATACTTAGGGGGGCCAACTCTTATTTTTGTAGACTAAATTTTGAAAACATTAAAATAATTATTTATATATTTAAAAAAATTTCAAAATTTTGGGGGGCCACCCTTCAACATGGCTCCGCCCATGATTATGAATTACCTTCTTTTGTATACACGGCAAGTATGGTGTCTGATATGTTTTCCAACACCCTGAAATAAGCACATATTAAATCATTATTAGAAAACTAAATACCAAATATGACAAAATATCATAAAAGGATAAATATATTTGCAATAAAAAAATCTAGATTATATATTTTTGAAAAGTTACCCTGAATTACTATAAGGGTCACGGAGGCCATTGGTGAAGATGATGTTGCTACCAAACCTCTTGAGAATCATTTTTATATGCTGCAATTTTACATTGAGAAACAAAAGAAATCATGTCCATTATTTTTACATCACTTACACATAAACAAACAGAGAGAGAGACAGAGAGAGAGAGAGTAGCCATACTTGACCACCATAATAAGCAGTGGCCCAATGGGGCCTAGGTTCGACTCCAAATTTCTTCATGCAGGAGTCCTTATATTCATTGTAATCAAATGGTGATGCTTGAAACATGGTTTCATTGCCTCTCCCAAACGGCGAGACCAATTCGCTACATGTCTACAAAGGCCATGAAGAGGTTTAATTAGAATAAAGTTTGGAAATTTTTGTAGCTCTGAATTCCATAATTTTGTAAATGAAATTGATTAAATTAGAAAAAGAAAATTAATAAATGCATTTGCATTACCTGCCAATCCCACGCACTCAGTTTATCTGTTGAAAAGAAATCATTTAAATCATAACACTTTCTACTTTCCCCGTAATAAGCAATAACTCCGGAGAAAATTCGGCCAAGAATGTCGGTTCCATTAGCTCCTCCGTCGATACCTTTGCAGACAGTAGTCACTGGATGGTCTGGAGGACTATCATATTGAGCCACGACTGAATACAAATATTCTAAGTAATCCTTTAATTCAGATGCCTTCTTGATTGGCCTAATGGTAAAAAAAAAATGTTAAGAGGACAAAGAAAGAGAAATATAGTTGAGAACTACGTGTAAATTAATCATGAATGTACTAACATTTTCCTTGGAAAAACAAAAATATAGTCCAAGTAATCACCATAAATTGTAATTTAAGGTTAACAAAGAAATGGGATATATGAAGACAAATGAAGAACTTATAGTATTATTACTTGCAAGTTTTGAATTTCTTGCTGAGTTCGGAAAGACCATTGGGTTTAGCAGCTACTCTATCGATCTCAGGCCAGGAACGCTTCACGGTATCATAGCAGCTCCGACTAACATCCTGCCATATCCATAAAGGAGACCGGACTATAACACTGAGCTACAAGTTTCTTAGCACAAAATATAAGGTCTGGTTCAAAGTATAAACTATTGATTTTAACCTGAAAGTCCTTGGTAACAACGACATCATATGAATTTTGTGGCACAATGTCATCAAAGTAAAGAATGGGTGCTGAAGAGGCTAATGCCCCCATTGCAATATGAGGATACTTTAGGCGGAACCATGCTGCAAGCACTGTTGGGCAAATAAAAAAGTAGAAAACATTAATTTATATATATATATATATATATTTTTTTTTTGATGCTGAAACTTGGAAAAATATCATTCCAACCTGAAATTGAATTAGAACAGAGCTAGGACACAAGGCAGAAAAACAACAAGAGAAATTACATCAAATCATCCCTAAGAATCTGCTGAAATGAAAGGGGGGTAACACCCTTCCATATCTGAGTTTGGCCCGAGAGTTTTGCTTCTCTGGCTAACACATGAGCAGCTCTGGGAAAACATTAATATATGAAGTTTAGTTTAAGTGAAATTTAATTTCTAATATTCATAAGACTCACTTCCACCATAAGATCCTCCAACGACTATAACTGGAGAGGAATCGGCTGATAAATTTTTCTTCAAGTAAATAATTATTTCTGCATAATCTGCGATAGCTTGAGCTGAGTTCAAGTACCCACGAATGGTAGCATTTTCCAATGATTCCTCTCCTGTAAATCCATGTGGGATAGATTTACCATAGTAGCGATGCTGCAAGAAAAATGGTTATGAATCACAACTTTAGATTAATACAGTTCCATGATGGGATTGCCATAAGTGAATTTGTTCAAATAAAGAAAATAAATGTTTGAAGGCACAATGTTATGATTTCTATATAATTAAATAATTATCAACAGAAGTGGAATCATATATTTCCTAAACCGATGCACTTAGAGCATCTATTAATTTTTTCCAATTGAGAATATGTTTATACTCACCTCTATGTACAGCTCCAAAGCACCAAACCTGCGAGAATTCTCAGGCATGAATCCTATAGTACCAACATCATCATCCAGGGAAGACTCCTCTCCCATATATGCAAATATGGGAGCACCCGTCCGGGCACCACGCCAATGCTTAAAATTCACAACATATCTTTGCTGGAAAGTGGTGTAGCTTACGGGCTGATAGTTGAAGTGATCGAGCGTTTGGTCATAATAGAACGTTTGATAATCATTATTGTTTGAATCTGATGCAATTAGAGATGGGCTATATATTCTATTTCTTTCTTTATTGTGTCCTAGCACACTGAGCCTCGGTTTCCTTGGTGATAAAGCACAAGTGAATGTAATGAAGAGCGAGAGAATAAGCAAACATGGAAGCCATAGAGCTGCCTGGAATAATCTAGGAGCTCTAATGGTCATGATATGTGGGAGAACCGCACGTAGTGGGAAATTGTTGATATTATATTTTACGTTAAAAAGAACTACTTTTATACTTCTAAATTTGAGTTGATCCTAAAATGATTGCAAGATTTTTGTGTTCAAAATCGTTGCTATTTGTTATAATTAGCACATTGACTTTGTCACCTTCTAGCAATATTCATTCTATAGTACCCATGTTTCGTTTTTTTATTTTTTATTTATGTGTGTGTGGCTATCATTAAAGTGATAAAGCGTTTTGTCATAATATAATGTTTGATAATCATTGTTTGAGTTAGATGCAATTAGAGAGGGGCTGTATACACTATTTTTTGCCTTATTGTATCCAGTAGTGCATCGAGCTTCGGTCTCCTTCGTGATGAAGCACACGTGAACATAATGAAGAGCAAGAGAATAAACAAACATGGAAGCCAAAGAGCTGCCTGGAATGATCTTGGAGCTCTAACGGCCATGATATCTAGGAGAACCGCACGCATTTCTTTTTTTTTTTTGATAACCAGCCAATTCATTAAACTAAGAAGAAATACAAAGGTATCCCAATCTTGCCTACAAGCTTTCAAGATAGGGGGAGGCAAATCATAGTTATTACACAAGAAGCCTGCCTTAAGAGCAACAGCATATTTAGCAGCTGAATGAGCTGCTGAGTTCAGAGATCTATCTCTTAACCCAGCAAAACTTACAATTATCAAAAAATACACTCAAAACAGTAGTATCCCAAGTGATGGAGGAAATGGACCAATCGGATGGTTCTTCATATTTGGACAGGGCATCTAAACATATTTTTCTTGAATGGAAAACTCGGTGTCATATATATTTATGTGGAAAAGAACTATTTTTATACAACTAAATTTATGTTGATCCCAAAATTATAGCAGGATTTTTTTGGGACAAATTTAATTACAAAATCGATTGTATCCTTAGGCTACAATCTTATTTAATATCTTTTTATTGAAGGTGAATTTTGATAAATCTACTATTGGATAACATATTTTTCTTATATTTTTCATGTTTGCAAAATTTCTATAAAATTAAAATTTAAAAACTATGTCATCAATAAATTGTTGGATAAAGTTTAGCTATAAAATTGGTTGTAGTCTAAGGCTATAATCTTATTCAATAAAATAAATATTATTACATATTTTGAAAATTTAATCATTGAATTGCATATTCCTTATGCTATTAATATACATGTCAAATTTTGTGTCAATCGGATATTATTTACTACATGATCCATAAGTTTATATTTTTTACACAATTTTAAACTACAAAAACTTGCAATTTAAATAATTTATTGATAATATAACTATTGATTTTTAATTTTTTAGAAATTTTGCAAGCATGAAGGATATAAGAAGAATATGTAATTTAATGATGGATTTGTCAAAATTCACCTCTAATAAATAGATATTGAGTAAGGTTGTATTCTTAGGTTAGAACTAATTTTGTAACTAAATTTTGTTCTAAATTGTTTAAATTACAAGTTTTTGTAGTTTAAAATTATACATTAAATATAATTTTATAGACCATATAGTAAATAATATTCGATTGACACAAAATTTTACGTGTGTACTAAGAGCGTAAAGAACATACAATTTAACGGTTAGATTTTATTGAGTAATGTTATAACATTAAGTTATAACTAATTTTGTAGCTAAACTTTGTTATTTTTTTGTATTCAAAGTATTTGTTATCTATTATAATTTGCACATTGACTTTGTCACCTTCTTGCAATATTTTCTCTTTTATCTTTTCTATTTTTCAAACAAAATGTCATGAAGTATTTCTTTGAAGGTGTCATTGTTAATTTCAATTTAGTAAGTTCTAAGGGTTATCATTCCTTAAAATAAAAGAAAAAAAAATTATCATAACATCAAAGAGGGATTTTTCTAAACAAGTTGTGTGTCACCCTCATTTCCAAAGCATCAAGCTTGCTTAATATGAAAATTGGATTCATAAAGTTGACATATTTGGAAAGTAGACATCACAAAACTTCATTACATATGTTGTTGAAATTTCACTTAACATTCTGGTAAGAAATTTAAGTTCCACCATATAATATTCAACTTATTATTATTCTGAGTTGTGGTTCGTAGATCCAACTATCTTTGATAGCTCATTCTTTCGCTCTACAATTCTTAAAGAACTACGTACACATTTCACCAACTTTTCAAAATTTGGAATATAATGTAACTGTTGTTAGTGAAAAGACTAATGCGCTGTTTTCCCTCAAACCTTAAGTTAGGATAGTGTCATTTCTGATCATATAGTCTATGTTGGTGGAAAATGTCTTTTCATTTTTTTTTTCTTTTTCATCCTCCCAACTAAACTGACACTTCAGTTTTAGGGCAGAAATTCATTCCCTCATGAGGCATAACTCAAGAGAAAATTTTGTAATTTACCCATTTTTAAAGTAGAAAATAATAATAATATGACAACAACATTTCTCTGTGTGGTGGGCCGGCCTTTTCTACAACAAATCAAAGTTATTTCCACTGCAACAAAATGATAGCTTCAATTTTAATATTCCTCAACATTTTTCTCACTATATCTATAACCAGAATGGTAACAAATGATTGCCTTATTTGAATATGCTCTGCCTGTTTAAAAATCTAGTTGATGAAATATTCACCAACCGTAAGAATTGAATCGTAGAAATACAAGAGTAATTTCATTGATTCCATCCCCAAATCCTATTGCCCCAAATAAATAAATTAACAAAGGTTTCTCATTTGACATAGTTATAAGCTTTTTCAATATCATGCATGCTTGCTATTGCTAATAAGGTCTCACATGATTTTTTGTCCACACTAAAAGCAGAATCTGATTTTTGGTGTAAACTTTATAATCCGTGAAAAACATTATGTGTGAACTTCCATGCAAATCATTTGTAGTACTTGCGAAGCTAACGTTTGATTATCTTCACTTATTTTTTTCGTTGTGCAGTCAACCACTCTGGGTCGTCTGCCCTTGTACCCAACATGTCAAGGCAATGAGACCCTGCGAAAATCAACTTTAAATTAGTAAACTTGTACTCGAATAAAGTCCAGCAAAAGATAATTATTTTTATTTTTATTTTTTATTTTTTTGGGGTCCAAAAGTTCAGTGGAACTTTTGATCATAAATTAGGCTAATAATTATCACATTCATTTTTGCACATATTATCTCTATCACTTTTTAAATGTGGACATCACCTGTAAAATTGGGAATCCAATGCTTTTGGTATGTACATTAATGAGTGTATGAGAAAATTTATTGCATAATTTATTATATACTAGTCGCTAACCCGTGCTATGCACGGGAAAGTTCAGGAAATTTATTTTAAAATATTATATGTTTTTTTTCTTCTTTATTAAGCACTAATAAATAAATTTTGTATATTTGAACAAATAAATCAAAGTTTATAGTAACAATTTCCATATTAAAATTGCAATAATATAACACCAAAAACTTACATACAAATATATACAAAAATAATTTGTTTATGCTTATATGCTTCCACTTCTCCTGGTTGAAAATCTTCATTGCTGTACACAATTGTATCTTTGTATGATGTAATCTCATTTTCAACCACAAGACAAAGTTAAATCATGGTCCCAAAGGGCAATAGAAAGTTGTTTTTAGGCCCCTGGCAGTGTTCTTTCTTTTCCATGATACTCTAGATCTCCCAAAAGTGTAGCTTATATGCCTTGAAAAAGAAAATAACTTATTAACTTCCTTGACAATAACAAAGACCCACCACATGAAAATGTCCACTTAACAGAATAGGAATCATATTATTTAGTTTCACTAATCCACAATTGAATTTAGTAACTCACATTAAAGATAAAACCAAAGACTTTAAATTACATACAGTCCATCATTTCCATCATGAAAATCAAAAGATATGAGCATGTGGTTTGAAAATCAACCTACAAAATTATCAACCTGCAAAAACATTGTATTTTTCAGTTAGAATAATCAACACACCCATAACAATTCTTTTTATTAGACTGTAACCTGTATACATGTCACACATAGATGCCCTTATTTGAGAAAATATTACAACCATTAATTGAAGATCATGTAATCCTATTGTCTTCTTAATGTGTCCAAAGATTATGTTCAAATACAAGAAGACTACTGTATTACTCAACTAAAGGACTATAGTCATCAGTTATCACAAATAGTGTGCTCCTCTGCTTGAAAGTTAGAAATACTTATTCCTAAGAATGGAAGAAAGTTAAAGACAGTAACAAAAGAGCAATGCTAACTTCATGCTTCTTCAAGATCAAGATAAATACACAGCAATTGCAAGAAAAGCAATATTCCCATCAAAAAGGCCCTAACTGCTTAAAGGTAGGAAGCATGTCTAGTACAGAAAAATTACTGTTTGACTTTGTACGTTTTTCATTGGTATCAATGCCCTCTTAGTGTTTTTCGTCCAAAACAGAATTTATCATTCTCAAAACAGATAAAGGTTATCAATATACTTTGATGTTGTTTAACAACCTATAGTGTAGTGAGTCAATAGTTCTTTCTATTTTCTTGAGGCATTATGAATGACATCAAAGGCTACAAAAATGACAATTAACAAAGACAACAACATAAAAATGACTACAGATAGGGCATGAATATGAACAATGTAAAAATACAAATATGAAATAGGCTACAAAAGGCCAAATGAGCATAGATATCAATCACACAGGCACAAAATTTACTGACCTTCCATGAAGCAAACAAATCCCATCCAGGCTTAAACCCAATAGCACATATCACAGGATTCACAGCTTCAGAATCATCACCTATAGCTTCTGCTAGCCTCTCAGAACCCTCTGTTACATCAGTTCCATCAAACCCCATATTGATCAACAGCGAGTCAGCAATATCAATAAAAGAAATTTGAAATTTGAAAAAGATTAGATTGAATTTTTCATACATGAAAAATAGTCCAACATCAGAAAAGGATCCCAATTCTTTAGGTCAATCTTGAAAATTTAATACCCAAAAGATAGAAAGTCAAGAACAAATGAAGTAGGAAAAGCTTTGTAAGCATGGGATTATGGAGAAGAGTTTATCGGGTTTTAGAAAAGTTTGTAGGAAAATATATGAAATTTTCCCCTGTGCATTGAACACCATATGAGTTGTTATTTCAGATTAGTATACATGCCCAAGCTAAAGGAAATTAGCAAGAACAATTGGAGTCAGTAAATTTTTTATTAATTTAAAGGAGAAGAGAACAACGTTCATCTAGAAGTTACCATCTCGATGTTACTCTTCTCCTGTCTCTCTTTCGCAGCATTCCTCTAGAATCGGACTCCCCCAAATTTCGCAATCGATGTTACTCTTCTCTTGTCTCTCTTCCGCAGCATTCATCAAGAATCGGACTCCCCCAGATTTTGCAATCGCAGATCTTCAAAATGCTTTTTTGCTTTTCGGTTGTGGGTTTGATATGGTTTGACTATGGTGGTTTGTGGGTTGCCATTGTTGTAGGCGGTGGTGCTGCTACTGTCTGCTGAGTTGTGGTGGTTGTGGGTGGAACAGGAAAGGAGAAGGGGAACGGGAGAAATAGGGTCTGAGGAAGGAGATCTCTGTTGGTTTGTGGGTATGGTGGGTTTTGATTGAGGAAGGAGAAGGCAGAGAGCTATCTTTTGAGTTTTGAGGAAGGAGAAGGTAGAGAGCTGGTTTGTGGGTATGGTGGGTTTTGATCGAGGAAGGAGAAGGCAGAGAGCTATCTTTTGAGTTTTGAGGAAGGAGAAGGTAGAGAGCTAGTTTTGCGTTTATCGGGGTTTAAAAAAGTTTTATGTTGCGTGAAAAAGTTTTTATTTTGCTCTTATGTTTTTTTTATTTTAATATTATGCTGACGTGGAAAATTGTGGAAGCTTCAAAAGCTTCGGTTTTATATATATATATATTGATTACCTTTTTTTGTAGACACGGCAAGTTTGCTGTCTGATATATTTTCCAACACCCTGAAATAATCACATATTAGATTACTAAATACCAAATATGACGAAATAAAAGGATAAATATTTTTGCCAAAAAAAAAAAATCTAGATTATTATTGATGCTCATTTTTGGCAAAAGGGCCCAATGACAGAAGAAGCCCAACAATATAAAAGGGGTGAAGAAAGAAGAATTAGCAAAGTAAGAAAAACTATTAAGCTTGAATGATAGGAATAATGATACACAGGCCTACAAAATAGTAAAAGGGTCCCAAAGAAAGCAAGTGAGCCCAAGGGAGCCCCAAAGAAGGAAGTAGTAAGTCTATGTGAATTATAAGAATTAAAAAGCAAGCAAAGACGGGCTGGAGGAGCCCAAAGAAAGGGATTAGAAAATGGGATTGGTTCAAAAGCCAATAAACCCAAAAGTAAATGATATAGTAATTGGGCCGGGGAAACCCAAAAGATTTAGCAAAAACCTATGAGAATGTAAGAAGTATGAAAGAATGAAATGGGATAAGGATGCCCTAGGAATTAAATGGGCAGGGGAAGCCCAAGATGCTATGAGAACTAACCCAGTAAGAATACTGGGCAACGTGAACCAAGGGAAGGAATAATAAATGAAGTCGGCATGGCAGGTCCAGAGGGAGCCCAGCAAACACAAGTTAAACGATATCATGGTAAAAACAATACAATAGCGTGGTAGGAGTACCAGTTAGCCCACAAACCAGAAGTAAAATGAGATAAGGGTTGAATTAAAGAAGAAAAGGCCTATACCCAAGTAATACCCAGCCCAAAGAAGAAACGAGATGCAAAGAATGAAGACCAAATGACTCGTCCACGCCACAAAGAGTTAAACGAGCAACATAATGCGCAGCAGGACCAAACAAGCCTGTAAGCAATGGCAACATGTGAGCACTAGACAAGCCATGGACTCATATGGGAATGGAGCACGTACAAGGTTTAAGCACCACCCACTTGTACCTAGCCAATACAGGAGCGGTGAGCCATGGGTCAGAGGTAAGAGAGGGTATGGTTTGGCGGTGGGGAGAAGTGGGAAGCCTATTCTGGGGTTCCCGCTTAAGATCTTTTGGGGAAATATCCTACTGGGATGACATGCCACCCAAAAGAGACAAAGATGAGCTAAAATCACTAGGTGCATACTATAGAAGTTAGTAAGAGAGAAGCCCAACACTTGTCTGGATGGGAATGCCATGAGAAGCAAGAAAACAAAACAAAACTACTTTTATCTGGGAATGAAGCATGGCATAACCAGCACAGGATAGTGGTGGTGGCTGGGTAGCTAGCAAATTAGTGGGTAGTCCAAGAAGGACACCCACAACAAGCCAAAAGTGGTTGAGGGGTAAAATGATAAATCTTATCACGGCAGGTAGTATAAAAAGGCCTTAGCTGTAAATAGTAAACAACATAAAGGAGGAACTGCAGGAAACATAGAAAAATAAAGAAGATAAACAAAGAATATAGAGAGGAAGCAAATAGGAGTGAGAGGAATGGAAAGCATGCACTAATAGGCTACTCACTTCTCTCCCTCTCAATAGCCTACTCTCTAGCAAGTTAAGAATCTGAAAATTAAGCCATCTAGGTCCATTTTCCAAAGTAGGTAATTTTTATGGCAGGATTTCCCTATGAGATTACCCACATTGGAGATTGGTTCCCTTCTTGGACTTAAACCTGCTAAAGAACCAAGTTTAGTAGATTAGCCTCTTTCCTTCTTTTATCATGATTGTTTAAGTACTAACTTTATTTTTTCTTGTTATTGATTTATTTTTGCATACTCATATTAATGTATTTTCCTGTTGCAAGATCGTTTCAACATTATCTTTGGCAAGTAGAAAGTACTTTAGTTACAATGTTTTAACTATCCTGCTGTATTATATTTCTCCTATCATAACATTTTATGACAGCATTCCCTGCCATGAGCACATGATCAAGATCTTTGCTAGGGGTCCTAGCACATAAGCTAGCTTAAGGTGAGTTTCAATTGAGCCAGTCCCGACTCTTCTACCCTAGAATCATTGGGCCATAATACAGCAGGAGCAGTCTAACCCAAAATACAAAAAGGCCCACCATAATTATATATTTTTGAAAAGTTGCCCTCCACTACTAAATTAAGTGTTGTGTCTCACATGCATTTTGCAAATGAATTCATCCAAATAGTTGTATTGATCAATGCAACAAAAATAGTATCTTCTTTTTTAATGACTGTTAAATTCAATCTTATGTTTTACTGATCAATGCAATAACATGGTTGAATTCAATTGGGAAATGTAAAATATAACATTTAAAGAAGTATTTCTAAGTTTTACTTTTCTATATATATATATATATATATATATTGTTTACATATATAAGAATTTTCAAAATACCCTTTCACCTAATTTCATCATCGCCATCACCAAAGGAACAAGCTACATAACACAATAAGTTATAGGTTAAGACCTATGAGGTCAATAAGCCATCCATGGGAACTGATCCATCAAAAGAGAAGGAACAATTTTATTTAAAAAAAAAAAAAAAAGTAACATGATGGAAATTGTTAGATTTAGTGTCAGCAAATTACAGTGTAAACTATCAAAGGTAGTAATCAATTCATTAGAGATGAAAATTGTTAGATTTAGTGTGAGCAAATTTCAGTGTTAACTGTGAAAGGTAGTTCTGATCAGCCTCCTTCTAATGTTCCCCCGTCTTAGTTTTACCTTTTTATTTTATTTTTGATTTGATGTTTTGTAAAAATAATTTTGAGACAATGGTGGGCCCTATTTTGGGCTTTTTGTATAAACGTTTATCCCCATCGGGTTTCTATTAATTTGTTACTTTTTCATCCGTCGCCTTTATTTATTGCTTGTTGCCTTTGTTTATGCCTATTGTAATTGCGGATATGCCCCCTATCTGTTGTAAGGATTTGACTATGTCTACGCGCTTGCATACTCGTTGGCATTATTTTTCACGTCCGTCTTGTAGGTAACATTGTTTGTCCGTTACCAAGTAACCATCAGTAGTTCTGATCGTTTGTCTATTCCTTAGGACTTAGAATAATTTAGGCCTGTGGGTAGGACTTAGTAGTTTTTGGACCCCGGCACCCGTTAGTGTTCTTGGGGATTCTTTATCCCTATAGGTAGGGCTTAATTAATTTTTCGGATCAAGGCAACCGTCGGGGTTCTTGGTGTTTTGCCCATTCGAAGGTAGGACTTGATAAATTTCAAGATCAAGGTACCCGTTGGTGTCCTTGGTGGCCTGTCCATCCTTTAGATAGGACTTGGGATTTTTGTGACTAGGTACCTATTAGTATCCTTGGTCGTTTGTCTATCCCGTAGATAAGACTTACGTTGTTGTTTTTGTTTTGTTTTGTTTTTGTTTTTTTTTTTTTTTGTGACTAGGTATGCGTTGATATCCTTGGTCATCCGTCCACCCCGTAGGTAGGACTTTGGTTTTTGTTTTTTTTTGGTGACTAGGTACCCATTGGTATCCTATACTATTCGTCCACCCCGTAGGTAGGACTTAGAATTTTTGCGGACAATCTCTTAAAGGGTAGATCTTTAAAAAGCACAAATAATTGTAGAAAAATGTAGATAATGTGTCTGATAATCCTTAAGAGTCTTATTTCAATAATAAAAAACTTAATATCCAACTTTAATAGCATAAAGAAAAGAAAAGCAATAACATAGTTTGTAGTCATCCACTAGTGGTAGTATCTTCGTAGGTGCTTGGTGTTCCACGGGAGGTAAAGTCTCTGTTTGTCGAGGGTTTCTAGGTGGTAGGTTCCTTTTCTATGGAAATCGATGATTCTGTAGGGTCCTTCCCAGTTGGGGCGTAACTTGCCCTGTGTGGGGCCTTTGGTAGCTGTCGTCATCTTCCTTAAGACTAGGTCTCCAACTTGAAAGTGTCAAGGCTTGACCTTGGTGTTGTAGTGATTTGCCATTAGGTCCTGATAACGTGCGGTTTGTTGTTTAGCCGTTGTCCTAACTTTATCCAAGAGGTCCAACTATAGTCACATTCCCTCTTCATTCCTATGCTCTTCATGGTGGCCCACCCTATAGTTGGTTAGCCTAATTTCTATCGGGATGACGGCTTCACCTTTGAATGCAAGGTGGAAAGGTGTTTCGCCTATATGTGTGCGAGCCGTTGTTCGGTATGCCTATAATACACTTGGTAGTTTGTTTGGCTATTTCTCCTTTACCCCTTGAGCCTAGTCTTGATCATCTTAAGCAAGGATTGGTTTATATATTTGGCCTGACTGTTGGCTTATGGGTGGGTGGGTGATGAATAGTGGTTTTTGATCCCCAGCTGTTGGTAGAAGTCTCTAAATGCATTGTTGTCAAATTGTTTGCCATTGTTCGAGACAAAGACTGTGGGGATACTGAAGCACCAGATGATGCTTTTCCAAATGAAGCCTCAGACATTCTTCTCTGTAATGGTGGCTTAGGGTTCTGGCTTGACCCACTTAGTGAAGTAGTTGATCTCCACGACGAGGAACTTGAGTTGTCGCATTGTTGTGGGGAAAGGTTCCATTATGTCAAGCCCCTACTGAGTGAATGGCCAGGGAGCGCTCATTGGGGTTAGCTATTCTGACGATTGCCTTATGATATTGCTAAATCATTGGCATTTGTTGCATGTTTTTACGTAGGACTAGGTATCCTTCTGCATCGTGGGCTAATAGTACCCCGCTCATATGAGCTTATGAATTAATGAGCATGCTTCTAAATGGTTTCTGCACACTCTCTCGTGGACTTCCCTCATGACGTAGTCTATTCCATTAGAGACCAGGCATCTTAGGTATGGATGAGAGAAGCCCCTTTATAAAGGACATCCCTAATTAGTACGAAATGTGACAATTGCACCTTCAGCCTGTAGGAAGCATTGTGATCCTCCGAGAGTGTCTTGTTCTTGAGGTAGGATATGATTGGTCTTGTCCAGTTGACTCCTATAGGAATCACCTATACATCTTTTTTGTCAATGGCAAGGGAGTATTGGACAAAAGATAGTACCTGATTGGTGATGACCATGTATTCCGTGGATGCAGACATGGCTAGACGGTCAGCTTACTCATTCTCTTCTTTAAGGATTTGCACAAATTTGGCCAAGAGCTTTTGGTTCACCCTTCCTTTAACCATGCTTAGATATTCCTTCATCTGTTCCCCTTTAGCCTCGTAGTCCCCGTTGATATGTTCGACAAAAACTTGTGAATCATAGTGTATGACTACTGACGAGGCCTCTGTTGCTTTAGCCAGGTCGAGACCCGAGAGGAATGCTTCATACTCGGCCTTATTGTTGGTTGTTGGAAATTGGAGAAGGATCATACATTCTACAAAATCTCCCTCTGGCGATTGCAAGACGACCCTGACTCCTCCAGCGCATTGATTGGATGAACTGTCGATTCATATCATCCATGTCGCTAGTCTATTGTCTTCATCTTCCATTGTTGTGAATTCAGCAATGAAGTCAACCAAGGCTTAGGCCTTGATCGTAGTTTTTGGTCAGTACAGTATGTCGAACTCGGCAAGCTCTATTGCCCACTGTTGATGCTCATTTTGGAAGCCCAGTAGTAGGAAGAAGCCCAACAATATGGGTAGAGAAGAGTTAATGGATTAATAGAAAAACCATTAAACCCAAATGGCGGGAATAATAAATCATAGGCCCATAAGGTAAATAAATGGGCCTTGAGAAAAGAAAATGGGCCTAAAAGAGCCCAAAGAGAGAAGTAGTAAACCCATAGGCATTATGTGATGTAAAAAAGTAAAAATGAACCACAGCAAGCCTGAAATAATGAAGTAAGAAAGTAGAAAGTTAATGGAAAGCCTATAAGCCCCAAGGATGAAGGATAAGGTAATTGGGCCGGGAAAACCCAAAAGAGTTAGTAAAAACCCATGGGAATGCAGAATTAGAGAATGGGTCAAGAATGCTCAAGGAAAGCAAATGGGCCAAGGATGCCCAAAAAGGAAAGAAATGGGACAAAGGAGCCCACAAGCAATGTAATGGGTCAAGAAAGCCCAAAGTAGCATGAGCATAAATCCAATGACCATACTGGGTCATTATAGCCAATTGAGAGAGGAATATGCAGCAAGCCTAAAGGGCCACAGCAAGCTAGGGTCAAATAACACCACAACAAGAATAGCAGAGTACATGATAGGAATGGTAGCAATACTATGGAAGGAGCAAAAGAGTAGGCTGAAGAAAGAAAAGCCAACAATCAAACAAGGCCCAGCCTTTGAGAGAAGTAAGCCGTAAGAAATGAGAAATCAGAAAGTAGTCCATGCCATAAGAGGTCAAGGATGAGCGGCATAATGCACAGACGAGCCTCCAAACCATGGCAAATGCATGAGCAGTGGACAAGTTTTAGACGAACACAAAACTGGAGCATAAGCAAGGCCTATACATCACTAGCCTATACCTAGCCAATACAGGAGTGGTGGGTCATGGGTTAAAGATAAGAGGGGGTATGGTCTGGTGGTGGAAAGAAGGGAAAGCCTATTCTAGGGTTCTGATTCAGATTCTTTTGAAGGTAATGTCTTGCTGGGATGACTTACCACCCAAAAAAAGTAAGGATGAGTTGGAACCACTAGGTGCATGCCATAAGGGATAGAAAGATAACGCCCACGCTATGGTGGATAAGAATGCCACGGTGAGCAAGCAAACAAAATAATCTTCTTTATCTGGTGATAGGGAGTGGCACAACTAGCATAGGTAAGTAGTGGTGGCTGGACAGCTGACAAACCAGTGGTGGTCGACAAGGACACCTAAACCAGACAAAAGTAGTTAAAGGTTAAAATGGTAAAAGCTAGTCACGGTAGGTAGTATATAAATGACCCTTATTGTGTATAGTATCATCATTATGGCAATAGTAACCACTAGGAGAGAATCACAACATGACTACATGGGTAAGCGTTGAGAATGAAAGAAAAGAAGAGAGAAAGAATAAAAAATAACAAAAACAGAGAAGAAAGAGAGAATCAGTAAGAAAAAACAGAGAGTGTAGAATGACAGACATGCACCAATAAGCTAATCCATTCTCTCCCTCTAAAAGCCTACAATCTGTTAATGACAAAGAATTTATTGGGGAAAAAGCCATTCAGGCCTGTTCCCTCAAAATGGATTATTTCTATAGCAGACGAGGTTATCCACGTTGAGAGAGTGGTCCCCTCCTTCGCCTTAGTCCTATAATATAATTGAACACGGAAGACTAACCTTTTCCTTTTGATTTTACCGTTTATCAAGATTATTTCCTTTCTCGTCTTTGTAATCTCACTTATAACGTGTCTCTTATACCGTTCTTTTTCCTACTTTACTTAAGGATTCCTCATTTATTCTATTTAAAGGGAAGCATATTGCCTATATTGTCATATTATATGTGTCTATCGTAACCGTCTTGTAACATCTTCACCTGCCATAGGTATGTGACCAAAGTTTCGACAAATAGGGCATAGCTTGTGCACAGGCCAGACCAAGGTGAATTACAATTGGACTGGACCCAACTTTCTTATCTAGAACACTTGGGCCTTAGTACAACTGTTGACACCCTATTTTGCAACCCGTATTTAACCTCACATGAAGGGTAAAAGGGTAATTTCACATTGGAAATATGCATCTTGATTCTGGTCATTAGATCTTTAATCTCATTTCACCAAAATGATCTTGATGTTGTAATGATCAAATCGACTGTTCATGAGCCCTAATCGGACCATTAGATTGAAAGTTATCATCAAATCAAGTTTTAATGGCTGAGATGCACTATTACAAATTGAGTCTGACTATATGTGATTATGAACAATTGATTTCAATTGGTTATAAATATAATCAATTTGAAATCGATGATGTGTCATAATTTGATTGATTAGGACTACATTTTATGGTAGAGTTGCATACACCTAATTAACTAGATAGTTAAACATTAATTATTCAATGAGTAATTTGTGCAATTATCTTTTAATTAGAGTAAATTTAGAGCCAATTAAGTCTGAAATGGGAGTGATTGAAGCCATTTAATGTTAATTGGGAGCTAATTTGGGGACCTATTAATGTTAATTGTGCTGAAACTATTTTCTAACAAATGACCTCTGCTTACCATTTCATTGATATTCTCAGAATATTTTGAATCTATGAATGAGGTTATTTTTCCCAGAAACTAGACATCCGGGGCTTCAATTTGAGCATAAGAATGAGACAATTCCGATCAGAATTGAGGCAGATATGATTTTTCAAAGTTGGCTATATAGGCTATGACAGCAGCTACGAGAAAACCGAATTTTGGCTTGCTCCTCACTCCCACCAATCTTTCCATTTAATGCACCAGATTTTCCCAAAGGCTAAAATGAGGTCTAGGTTCATGATTCTTTGTCAACTCTCATTAAATGGCTTTCCATTCATATTTCCTCCACCACTACTATATAAACCCCTCTCTCCTTCATTCCAAAGGACACAAAAAATCCCCCTCTCTTCTCTTCTCTTGAGTTCTAGTGAAGTTGAGTAGTCTTGTCATATCTTGGTCTTCCTGAGACTCAAGGTATTGAGTGAGACTTACTCTCCCTCTCCTAGTTCTTCTTTTCCTCCACCCTCAAGACCTCCATCAAGAATCTCCTCCTCCATTACATGGATCTTGCATGAAGGTATAATCCTCTTCCCTAACTGTTTGCTTATATTGTCATGATGAGAATTTAAGATTAAAGCATGATAATTCTCTTGAATATGTTTGAATGTTCTTAATTGTTCTTATGTGTTCTTCACATGTTCTTAATTGTTCATCACATGTTCATGCATATCACTAGATTTAATCTTAAATCCACATCAAAAATATGAAAAACATGTTTGTTTAGTAATTCTTTCCAATCCTTGAATCTAGGTTTATCACTATTCATACACATTCACTAGAGTTCATTTTTTCAATCCAAATGCCATGCTTAATAAATTGAATTAGGGTTTATCACATGCACACACATTAAATTCAACATACAAATTGATTGACATATTGGATGATGTGATATGAATGTTGGCCACCATAGTCTAGAAGACCGGTTTCACCGGGCAAGATGGGTGCCTAACACCTTCCCATCTTGTAACATAGCCTCCGAGCTTAGATCAAGGGTTAGTAGATCAAATACTTATCCATATAATTTTTTATTTTTAGATTGTAACTAGGAAATAAAGCCATATACTTTATCTTAGATTGTATCTAAGACCAAAGCCATGTAATTTTCCTATGATCAATGTAAATTCAATTTCAAATTAATAAAATGAGGAATTTTTCATTCATGGTTTTCTTATTTTTCCAATAATTAAATAAGTGGCGGCTCCATTGTAAAACCCTTAATCTAAAGGGAAAATATAACTAGTCGAACCTCCATTTTGAGAGGCAATAACACGACTCCACCCATTCACGTGGGTTTGGCCCAACACATCCTATAAAAATGGGCCGGGGGCACGGTCTCTCACAACAGCAGGAGGCAGTCCAGCCCAAAATCACAAAAAGGCCCACCACACCCATAAGACCAATTGTCTAGCAATCTCTGGATTGTTCATTGCCCTTTGTAATGGTGTGTGCTTGGAAGTATGGCCTGAGTTTTCGGGTAGTTATGACCAGGGGAAAGGCTAGCTTTTCCATAAGGGGATACCTTCCTTTCACCCCTTGGAGCACTTGGCTGGTGTAGTAGATGGGCAACTGTATGCGTTCCTCTTCTCGGATGAGAGCTGAGTTGATGGCCATTGGGGATACAGCCAAGTAGAGGGAGAGCTCTTCACCGGGTTTAGACGGATTGAGTAGTGGTGAGGATGCAAGGTATGCCTTTAGTTTCTCGAAGGCCTTTCGGCATTCATCGGTCCGTTCGAAGGCCCTCTTTAGTGTTTTATAGAATGGTAAGCACTTGTTTGTCACTTTGGAGACGAACCTGTTGAGAGTTGCCACCCTACCTTTTAAGCTTTGCACCTCCTTGACATTCTTTGGAGGTGTCATCCCCAATATGGCCTAAATTTTTTCGGGGTTAGCCTCCACACCTCGCTATGACACCATAAAGTCTTTGATGATACCCTAAACACACATTTGCTAGGATTGAGTTTCATGTTGTAGAGGTGTAGGGTTTCGAATGTCTCCTGAAGGTCATTTAGGTGACGATCCTCTTTCATGCTTTTCACAAGCATATTTTCTATGTACACCTCAACGTTCCACCTAATCTGCTAGACAAACAACTTATTCACAAGCCTTTGGTATGTCGCCCTTACTTTCTTTAATTTGAATGGCATGACCTTGTAACAAAAGAGCCCATAGCTCGTGACAAAGGAGGTCTTCTCCTGGTCAGCTTTGTTGAACTTGATCTGGTTATACCTAGAGAAAGCATCCATGAAACTCAATAGCTGGTGTCCAGCCATCGAGTCCACGAGAAGGTCGATACAAGGGAGTAGGTAGCTGTCCTTCGAGCAAGCTTTGTTTAGGTCGATAAAGTCCATGCACATCTTCCACTTGCCATTCAGCTTCTTGACCATCACCATGTTGGCCAACCATTCAGGATAATATATCTCCCTAATGAAGTCTTCTTCAAGTAGCTTGCAGACTTCTTCTGCTATGGCTTTGTCCTTTTCTTGGGCGAAGACTCTCTTCTTCTGTCGGATGGGAGGGAAGGATGGGCACACATTGAGCTTGTGGATCATGACACTTGGATTAATCCCTAGCATGTCTTCATGCTTCCATGCGAAGATGTCTTGATTATTCTTTAGGGAGAGGGTGAGCTCTTTGCAGAATGAAGGATTGGTCTACGTGACGACACGGGTGATCCGACTTGGGATGTTTTCATCCAGGGAGATCTCTTCTAGGTGTTCCATTGGTTCTACTACAACTCATCGCTCCTCGATGCTTAATTCCTGCAAATGATTGTCCATTTCTAACATGGCTATGTAGCATTCATAAGCGGCGATCTAGTCTCCACTTGCTTCTCCTATTTTGTACTTCATTAAGAACTTCACCAGTAAGTGGTATGTAGACATGGCTGCTTTTCATACGTTGAGTGTAGGTCACCCAATGATCGCGTTGTAGGTAGAGGAGCAATCAACCACTAGGAAACTGACCTCCTTAGTAAGCTGTTGATAGTATGTTCCAATGGTTACTAGTAGGGTGATAGTCTTGATAGGAAAGACCTTGATACCACCAAATCCAACTAGCGGTGTGTCCGAGTGCAGGAGATGCTCCTTGTCAATTCTTATTTGTTGGAATGCAGGATAGTAGAGGATGTTTGTTAAACTCCCATTGTCCACTAGTACCCGTTGAATGTTGAAGTCTACTATCGACAAGTTAATGACCAAGGCATTGTTATGAGGGTGGTGAAGTTGTTGGGTGTCCTCTTCTGTGAAGCTGATGGCTGTGTTGTCGACTCTAGTCACTTTGGGTGATCGGCTAGAAATTTGGACAATTTGCACCATCCGCAAGTATATTTTCCTTGCCTTTTTGGAGGAGCCAGCCATTGTACTTCCTCCTATGATCACCCTTATCCCTCTAAGTGGGGCCCTTGGTCTTTCTTCGACTTGTCGGTTAGGTTCGAGGTCCCTTGGCGGGTTCTCTCCGCCCCTGACGAATTGTTGTAACTTTCCTTACTTGATGAGGGCTTTAATCTGCTGCTTTAGTTCATAACACTTGGAGGTGTCATGCCCATGGTCTCAATGGAAATGGCAGTACTTATTTTTAGGCCTTTTGTTCGGGTCGCCTTTCAACTTATCTAGCCAGGTTAGCGTCATGTCGTCCCTTATCTGCATGAGGACTTGATCCAACAGGGTATTCAGGGGGTGTGAAGTTAACAGTCCTCCTAGGCAGAGGTCTTGATCTCCTATCACCCCTTCGATCACTTGTTCAGGCATACTTTCTTCTTTTGTCAGGATGGGGATCATCTTGTCTTTCTTTCTTCATTAGCCTGCCTCCTCGGGCAATCATGGCGTCTTTAGCATTCATGTACTTCATGGCCTTGTACAGTATATTGCCTATTGTCTTCGGATCGTTCTTGTAGATGGAGAAGAGGAACTCCTCGGATTGTAGCCCATTGGTGAACGCAGTGACTAGAACCTTGTCATCAGCTTCATTCATCATAAGGGCCCCTTTGTTAAAGTGTGTCACGTATGACCTCAGACTCTCATCTTCTCATTGCTTAATGTTCAACAGGCTTATTAAGGACCTTTTGTACCTCTGACCTCCAATAAAGTGGGTGACGAAGTGTCTGCATAATTCTTTGAAAGTGGAGACGGTGTTGGGGGCTAGTTTGTCGAACCATACCCTTGTTGGCCCCTTGAGTGTAGTGATGAATGCCCTACACATAATCTCATTCAAAACCCCTTGTAGGTGTATGAGGGTTTTCAATAACTCTAGATGGTCAAGCGGGTCCCGTGATCTGTTGTATGTTTCCACCTATGGCATCTAGAACTTGGCAGGGTGGGAGAAGTTGAGTCTGTCCCCTGAATTAACTCGTCCAAGTTGGCGGACACCCACCCCCTCATGGTGTTCATCATCATGTCCATCTTCTCTTTCATCATCTACATGTCTTAGGCCATGCGCATTGCGTTGATTTCCAATTTTGACGGGCGGTTGGTGTAGACATCTCATTTTGTACTTGGTTAATAAAATTTAGTCCCCGGTCCCAATGATAAGCTTGAAATGTCTACAAAAGGTAATTGAAGTTATTTTGATAGTTTGGAAGACATCATAACTCAAAAGTGCTCAAATCGCTTTGAAATCGATATTGAAAAATGACCATTGCTCATTGTTTTGACCATTACTTTTGATCCACAAAGTATTTTTGAGTGAGGTTTTTTTCATTGGAAATTAGACATCCTGGGATTCAATTTGAACACAAATTTTGACTAATTTGGACTTAAATTGAGTGAGTTATGACTATTTGAATTTGGCCCAACTAGGCAGTTTGATTTTCTGGGTTTTTAAAACTCCATTTTAAGGGTCCAAAACATCATTATTTGATGTGGCCTGGCTCATAGACCCTTGAGCACGTCCAGAGATCATTAAACAGCCCCCAAAACCCTAATTTTTACTTATAAATTCTCACCTTATGCCTCCAATCAAAACCCTGGCTAGAGAGAGTGATTTTTTATCCTCCATCTTCTCCAAAACCCTATTTTCTCTTTTGAAAACCCTAAGACAGTCCCTTAGCACATCTTTTACTAAAGGAAAAGCCTCTCTTTAGTAGTTCTAAGATAGCAAACTATTTTCTAATCTCTTTCAAAAACCTTTTTCAAACAATTTCTTCAAGAACATCTTTTTATTTTGAGTTGTGATTACCAATGAACTATTGATATATTTGATTCCTTTGATTATCGTTCAATCTTGTTGTGTAGGCTTTGAGGGGCTGGTTAAATATCAATCAAGTTTGTGTTCCATAGCAAGGTGAGTCTCTCTTCATCGCTTTTCCTTGATTTGGTTCTTTTATAAGTTGCGTTTTTATTGTTCTTAGTTAATTTATATGTTATTCATGTTTAGAAGTATGTGTTCTTTTGTTTGATTTTATTTTGTTTTATCTCATCATATTTTGATTGGAAAGTTGAATGATTTGATATATTGATAAATATGTTTTGATGTGGTTCTTTTTTGTTGTTAGATCCAATGCATGTTTAGGAGTAGATTTTATTTTGTTTATCTTTGATATATTTATTCTTAGTTTAGGTTGTTTAGATTTATATTAGAAGCATGTTAGGATATTAGATTTATTGTTTTGAAGCTCTGCTTTAGTTTTTGTGTTGCTAGGGTTTCTGGGTTGAAACCCATGTGCGCATCATCTTGGCTATGTATGTAGGCTTGGTTATGCGCACGCAAGCTTTTTCATGTGTACGCATGATCCTGCCCAGAAACCCTAATTTTTATGATTTCATTTCTGATTTCACATGTAATACTTCTATCTTTGATCATTTTTCATATATTTGTGATTTTAATATTCTGTTTCACATGCTTGTTATTCATTTGCTTTTTCACATTTTTAAATTAGGGTTTGTCTTATGTTTTCTTGTTTTGATTCCATGAACAACATTCACATGTTCATGTATGAATGCCATAGGTACTGAGTTGCCTCAAGGTAAGTGAGGTAAGTCATGCATTCACATTCCTATGCATCTTTGAAAAGAACTAGTTTTTACAACTAAATTTGGGTTGATCCTAAAATGATTGCAAGATTTTTGTGTTCAAAATCATTGTTATTTGTTATAATAGCACATTGACTTTGTCGATCACCTTCTAGAAATATTCATTCTATAGTACCCATGTTATTTTTATTTTTATTTTTGTGGCTACCATTAAAGTGATCAAGCGTTTTGTCATAATAGAACGTTCGATAATCATTGTTTGAGTTGGATACAATTAGAGATGGTCTGTATACACTATTTTCTGCCTTATTGTATCCTTGTAGTGCACCGAGCTTCGGTCTCCTTCGTGATGAAACACAAGTGAACATAATGAAGAGCAAGAGAATAAACAAACATGGAAGCCAAAGAGCTGCCTGGAATGATCTTGGAGCTCTAACGGCCATGATATCTAGGAGAACTGCACGCATTTCTTGAATGGAAAACAACTCGGTGTCATATATATTTTTGTGGAAAAGAACTACTTTTATACAACTAAATTTATGTTGATCCCAAAATTATTGCAGAATCTTTTTAAGGACAAAATTTAGTTACAAAATCGATTGTATCTTTAGGCTACAATCTTATTCAATATCTTTTTATTGAAAGTGAATTTTGACAAATCTACTATTGGATAACATCTTTTTCTTATATCCTCCATGCTTGCAAAATTTCTAGATAATTAAAGGTTAAAAACTATGGCATTAATGAATTGTTGGATAAAGTTTAATTACAAAATTGGTTATAGCCTAAGGTTACAACCTTACTTAATAAAATAAATATTATTACATATTTTGAAAATCTAATCGTTGAACTGCATTTTCTTTATGCTCTTAATATACATGTCAAATTTTGTATCAATCGGATATTATTTACTATGTGATTTATAAGTTTATATTTTATGCATAATTTTAAACTACAAAAACTTGAAATTTAAATAATTTATTAATAACATAGCTATTGATCTTTAATTTTTTTAGAAATTTTGCAAGCATATAGGATATAAGAAGAAGATGTAATTTAATGGTTGATTTGTCAAAATTCACCTCCAATAAAAAAATATTAAGTAAGATTGTAGCTTTAGGCTAGACCTAATTTTGTAGCTAAATTTTGTCCTAAATTGTTTAAATTACAAGTTTTTATAGTTTAAAATTATGCATTAAATATAAGCTTATAAATCATATGGTAAATAATATTCGATTGACACAAAATTTTATGTGAATATTAAGAGCGTAAAGAACATGCAATTCAATGGGTAGATTTTATGGAGTAATATTGTAACCTTAAACTACAACTAATTTTGTAGTTAAACTTTATTCTTTTTTGTATTCAAAGTATTTGTTATCTATTATAATTTGCACATTGACTTTGTCACCTTCTTGCAATATTTTTCTCTTTTAACTTTTCTATTTTTCAAACAAAATGTCATGAAGTATTTTTTTGAAGGTGTCATTGCTAATTTCAATTTAGTAAGTTCTAATTGTTAACATTCCTTAAAATAAAAGAAAAAAAAATTATCATAATATCAAAGAGAGATTTTTCTAAACAAGTTGTGTGTCACCCTAATTTCCAAAGCATCAAGCTTGCTTAATATGAAAATTGGATTCATAAAGTGGACATATTTGGAAGGTAGACATCACAAAACTTCATTACATATGTTGTTGAAATTTCAATTAACATTCTGGTAAGAAATCTAAGTTCCACCATATAATATTCAACTTAGTATTATTCTGAGTTGTGGTTCGTTGATCCAACTATCTTTGATAGCTTTTTCTTTCGCTCTACATTTCTTATAGAACTACATACACATTTCACCAACTTCTCAAAATTTGGAATATAATGTAACTGTTGTTAGTGGAAAGACTAATGCACTGATTTCCCTCAAACCTTAAGGTAAGAAAGTATCATTTCTCATATAGTCTATGTTGGTGGAAAATGTCTTTTCTTTTTCTTTTTTTCATCCTCCCAACTAAACCGACACTTCAGTTTTGGGGCAGAAATTCATTCCCTCATAAGGCATAACTCAAGAGAAAATTTTGTAATTTACCCATTTTTTAAAGTAGAAAATAATAATAGTATGACAACAACATTTCTCCGTGTGGTGAGCCGGCCTTTTTTACAACAAATCAAAGTTATTCCCACTGCAACAAAATGATAGCTTCAATTTTAATATTCCTCAACATTCGTCTCACTATATTTATAGCCAGAATGGTAACAAAGGATTGCCTTATTTGAATATCCTCTACCTGTTTAAAAATCTAGTTGATGAAATATTCACCAACCGTAAGAATTGAATCGTAGAAATACAAGAGTAAATTCATTGATTCCATCCATCCCCAAATCCTATTGCCCCAAATAAATAAATTAACAAAGGTTTCTCATTTGACATAGTTATAATTATAAGCTTTTTCAATATCATGCATGCTTGCTATTGCTAATAAGGTCTCACATGATTTTTTGTCCACATTAAAAGCAGAATCTGATTTTTGGTGTAAACTTTATAATCCATGTAAAACATTATGTGTCAATTTGGCAAAAATTATTTTTACCAACTTATTTTACTATTCAACTTATTTTTACTACTATTTATGGGTCTCACTGCACTTTTTGATACTATTTATGTGTGTTACTGTACTATTTTAGTTAACTTTTACTTTTATCTACAGTATTTTCAGCAAAATATTTTCAGTTTCAATTTCAGTTTCCCTTCTATGCAAACCTATGCAAATCATTGTTGTACTTGTGAAGCCACCGTTAGATTATCTTGACTTCTTTTCGTTGTGCAGTCAACCACTCAGGGTCGTCTGCCATTGTACCCAATATGTCAAGGCAATTAGACCCTGCAAAAATCATCTTTAAATTAGTAAACTTGTACTCGAATAAAGCCCGGCAAAAGATAATTATTTTTATTTGTTTGGGGTCCAAAAGTTCAGTGGAACTGTTATGATCATAAATTAGGCTAATAATTATCACATTCATTTTTGTACATATTATCTTTATCACATTTTAAAGGTGGAGTAATTCTTGGATACTTCCGGAGCATGAATGGTGGTACTTCCTCATCTCACATTCATGATATTGATAGGGTCTAATCATTAAATTCATAGTAGGATCCACCATAAATATGAGAGGAGAGAGCACAATTTATCCTTCTCTAAGAGTACCTAAGAATTTTCATTAAACGTGGACATCGCCTGTAAAATTAGGAATGCAATGCTTTTGGAATGTACATTAATGAGTGGATGAGAAAATTTACTACATAATTTATTATATATTACCCATTTTTGTAGACACGGCAAGTATGCTGTTTGGGAAAAAATTGGCTTTTGCCCCTTTCAAAAAAACAATCTGGCATTTTGCCATTTTTTCCAAATTAATTAGGAAAATGCCCCTCTTTTGAAACTCGATTTTCTCAAAATTGAGTTAAGCCATATAGTGACGTTTTTAAGTATCCTATAGTGACGTTTTACGGACTTATAGTGGCATTTTGTAATCCGATTTCCATGAAGTTGAGTTATCGGTAAAAAAAAGAAAAAAAGTTGCATGTAACTCGACTTCATGGAGATCGGATTACAAAACGCCACTATATGTCCTTAAAATGTTACTATAGACTCCTTAAAATTCCACTATAGGGCTCCAGAAATTTTTTTATTTTTTATTTTTTATTTTTATAACTCGATTTTGAGAAAATCGAATTTCAAAAGAGGGGCATTTTCCTAATTAGTTTGGAAAATGGGACAAAATGCTAGATATTTTTTTGAAAGTGGCATTTGCCCATTTTCTCCATGCTGTCTGATATGTTTTCCAACATCCTGAAATAACCACGTATTAGATTACTAAATACCAAATATGACGAAATAAAAGGATAAAAAATTTTGCCAAAAAAGAAATCTAGATTACATATTTTTGAAAAGTTACGCTCCACTACTACAAGGGTCACGGAGGCCATTGGAGAAGATGATGTTGCTACCAAACTTGTGGAGAACCCTTTTTATATGCTGCAATTTTACATTGAGAAACCAAAAAAAAAAAAAATTCATGTACATCATTTTTAAATCACTTACACAGTTACACAGACACACGCATAGAAAGAGAGATCGAATAGCCATCTTGACCACCAAAATTAGTTGTGGCCCAGTGGGGCTTAGGTTCGACTCCAAATTTCTTCACGCAGTAGTCCTCATATTCTTTGTAAACAAATGGTGATGCGGGAAATATGGTTTCATTGCCTCTCCCGATTTGCGTGACCAAATCACTACATGTCTGCAAAGGCCAAGAAGAGGTTTTAATTACGATAAAGTTTGGTAATTGTTGAAGCTGTGAATTCCATAATTTTGCAAATGAAATTGATTAAACTAGAAAAAGAAAATTGTTAAATGCATGTGCATTGCCTGCCAGTCCCAAGAAGTCAGTTTATCTGTTGAAGAGATAGCATTTAAATCATAGCAATTTCTACTTTCCCCATGATAAGCAACAACTCCGGAGAAAATTCGGCCAATAATGTCGGTTCCATTAGCTCCTCCGTCAGTACCTTTGCAGACAGTAGTCACGTCTGGAGGAGTATCATATTAAGCCACGACTAAATATATATATTCCAAGTAATCTTCCAATTCGGATGCCGCCTTCATTGGCCTAATGGTTAAAAAAAATGTTATAGGACAAAGAAAATAGAAATATAGTTGAGAACTATGTGACAGGGGCGGAGCTGTGGCCCCCCCAAAATTTGGAATTTTTTTAAAATATATATTTATATATATATAATTATTTTAATTTCTTCAAAATTTAGTCTATAAAAATAAGAATTCTCCTCCCCCAAATATTTGAATTAGTCCAATGATGCTCTTAAAAAAAATAATTGTTTTAATAGTTATAAAGATATAACTTTATTTTTCATAATTCTATTTTTTATTGTAAAATGTACTTTTATATCTGTCAAATATTTGATAAAGTTTGGCATTAATCATGTTTGAATCTATCTTTTTTAACCTATTATGTGATGATTAACAAGTCATTGACTCATTAAAAAAATCTTGTCACTAAAACTATACATGAAATGTGTCTTTAGTTGCCACATAATAGGTTAGAGTAAGATAACTTCAAATATGTTTGGAGATTAATTTATTCCTCTTAGTTTTGGATCATTCATGTTTTTGGAAATTTCATTAGTTCAATTGAAAGATTTTTTACTTACTTTAGTATAAAATTTGATAGTTTGTATTTAAAATGAAATTTTCTAAGAATTTCACTATGAAAATGGAAAAAATGAATTTTATTTTATGAAAGATTTCTATCAAACATAATTTTGATTGAAAATACTAATTTTTTTTTTTTTTTTGTTGGGTGTGTGTATATATATAACTTATCAAATAAAAAATTGTGTATATATATATGTGGGAGTTGTCTTGATAAATATATTAGTGCCGCAACTTGGCCTCCAAAAAAAAATTCCCTCACTCCGTCCCTGACTATGTGTAAGTTAATCATTTATACAGTTATATAAGATGAATGTAATGACATTTTCCTCGGAAAAACAAAAATATAGTGCAATTAATAACCATAAATTATAATTATGGTTAGCAGAGAAATGGGATATACGAAGACAAATGAAGAACTTAGTATTATTACTTGCAAGTTTTGAATTTCTTGCTGAGTTCTGAAAAGACCATTGGGTTTAGCAGCAATTCTATCGATCTCAGGCCGTGAACGCTTTATGGTATCATAGCAGTTCCAACTAACCTCCTATAATATACATAAAGGAACCAGACAATGCCGCTGAGCAACAAGTTTCTTAGCACAAAATATAAGGACCAGTTCAAAGTATAAACTATTGATTTTTACCTGAAAGTCCTTGGTAACAACGACATCATATGAATCAGGTGGCACAAGGCCATCGAAGTAAAGAAGGGGTGATGAAGAGGCTAATGCCCCCATTGCAATATGAGGATACTTTAGGCGGAACCATGCTGCAAGCGATGTTATAAAAAAGTGGAAAACATTAGAAAGTGAGATTAATATATAAAGTCTAGTTTGACTGAAATTTAATTTCTAATATTCATAAGACTTACTTCCACCATAAGATCCTCCAACGACTATAACTGGAGAGGAATCGGCTGATAAATTTTTCTTCAAGTCTATTATTACTTCAGCATACTCTGCTGAGTTAAAGTACCCGCGAATGGTAGCATTTTCCAATGATTCATCTCCTGCAAATCCATGTGGCATTGATTTTCCGTAGTAGCGATTCTGCAAGAAAAAATAGTTATGAAGCACAACTTTAGAATATTGTTCCATGATAGGATTGCCATAGGTGAATTTGTTCCAATAAAGAAAAAAAAGTTTCAAGGTCATAGAAGATACAATGTTACTATTTCTATATAATTAAATAATTATCATCAGTTGTGGAATCATATATTTAATGCGGTGAATCTAGTGATTGAAAAATGAAAAAGAAAAAAAGAAATTCAGGCTACGTTTGGTTTAGGGTGTTTTCATTACTCATCACTCATTTTTCATAATTCATCACTCATTTTTTGTGAGTCTCACACCAAGTGCTGTTGATTGGTTAGGCCCTATTTGGTTTTTTATTATTTTTTTTTTATTTTTTATCACTCATCACTCCTCACTCAATTTTCATCACTTACCACTCATCACTCAAAAATACCCCAATTTCTTATAACTCTGCTTGGTGGGTTGTTTGGGTGGAATATCTTAGTGGGTTTTTCAATTCAAACACTCACCTTTATGTCACTCACTGGGTCCCACAAAAATCAATTGCAAATCAGGTGTACAGAATAGTCACCAAGCCTACTCGCGTTGTCTCTCTCTCTCTCTCTCTCTCCTCTTCACGCCCTTTCCACGAATTTTTTTTCTAAATAACAATAAATATTAAAAAATTTAGTTAATTGTCACGTTTCAAAACAATGTTGAAAACTAGCATCTCGAGTGTCTAAAACTCGAGTTCCAAGATAAAAATCAAGTTTTTAAGTCTTGATTTGTAAGTGGATTAGTCTAAAGTGGAAAAAAATTAAGCTGAAAATCGAGTTTTAAAGACTCGATTTCCATAAATTGAATAAAAACGCCGCTATAGGTCTATAAAACGTCACTATAGGGCTTAAAAACGCTACTATAGGACTCCATAAATCTGTACTTATGAAAAAAAAATTTCCAGGAAAACGCCACTATAGGGCTTTAAAACGTCACTGAAAGGCTTAAAAACACCACTGTAGGTGAATTTTTTTTCGCATGAAACTCGAGTCTTAAAGACTCGAGATCTATGTGACCTTTTTGTAATATGGATCTCGAGTTTCTAAAATTCGAGATGCTATTTTCCTTTATTGTTTCAAACGTTGCCTAACTAACTATATACAATTCTTTTGCATTGTTGTTTTGCACATTACCTCCCTTTCCACAACAAAACACTCTTTTTCCCCAACTTCAAAAACCCATACACCACAGCAGCGTCTCTACTCTTTCACCACCGATCTTCAGCTCTCCAAACCCTCAATTTGCCTCTCATTTTCTACCACTCATTTCCCCTCCTCCACTGCGTTAGATCCCTCCGTTACCAAGAGGGCTGAAGGTGCTTTCAGAGGTTCCCTTCTCCTCTCTCATCTCGAACTCCAGAAACCCACACGAAGGAACCCCAGACTCCCAACTCTGAACACAAACTAGGTATCCCACGTTGCTTATCTTTCTCACCTTCAACTTGTAAACCCATCGCGGCACTGTGGGTCTGCTGAAGAGAAATTTGTGAGCCCTCTGTTGGTACGGTCTTATTTCTCATCGTTTTCATGATTTTGTCTATATATTTCATAAATTTTTTTTACTACAAATCTCGTAAATCTATCTCGAACAATCGAATGCTGTGAATATGAGGTTGGATTTAAACATTTTTATGTCAGGTTTTTTTAAATATGAAGATTGTAAGGTGTTGTTCAATTGCTCAATTGACTCAATCACGGTGATGAGAATTGAAGGGGAAAAGTATCTTGTTTATGGAGTGTTAATGGACATCCTTTTTGTTCTGCTTTCAATTCTGTGGGTCTACTGAGGTCAGAGAGTTGTGAGACCTCTATCTTTTGCTTAGTACTTAACGTTTTCATGATGTTGGGTCTCCCTCTCACTCTCTCTATATAGGTAGACAAAGACAGAAAGAGCTATTGAAGGAGAAGAGAAGTAGCAGTAGATCTGGTACTGCTTCCCTTCTCCTTTAATAGCTCTATGAGCAAAGTTTGTTTGGAATTGTTTCTTTGGCTTATTTTCTAGCTTTTCCACGGCTGTTTATGGAAATGTTCTTTTGTTTCCTCAAAATGATTAATGAAAAGTTTTTGTTGGCTTCTATAACCCACGGTTTTATGTAATAAGTTCATGATGGTGCTTAAGAAACTTTGGAAATAATTTGGAGTAGAAGTTTCATGCTTTGAGCTACCTGGTGAATATTTTGTATGAGGCTAGCACTATTATGTGATTGTATGTACGGCAGATTGACCGTATAGACGTATAGTAGTGAAGCTGCAATCACATTTATAATCAGCTTGCACAGTTGCACCTATTAGCTGTAGCTTTTTTGTTTTCTTCTTCTTCTTTTTTTGGAGTGGGGGGTGGGGGGTTATAAGATTATAAGTAGTAAGTAGAAAGTACACCTATTTGCTAGAATAAGTTTCCAAACCAAGAAACTCAACACAATGGGTAAAGGATACTTTTATATTTCAGTGCTGTTGCTTAAAATTATATTCTAGCATTTTCTCGGCTTTGTATGGATATGTGTTTGAGGCCATTGGTTCAAGTCTCATGCCAAGTTTGAGTCCTAATATATATTTTTCTGATTTTTACAACAAAAAATCAGAAATTTTCTTTGTGTTTGTGTTTGTGTGCAAGTGCTATGTGTGGAGGTTGTTCTATAAGGTTGCTCAATTATTAGGCTCTCCTACATTTATTTTATTCAAGAGCAATCCACTCTTTGTGCCTTTTGAATTGGGTTGAATATACATGTAGGGGTGGAGGTTTCAAACAATGTCAAAGGCAAGTAGTTATAACACCAATTCTAGTTGGCATTTGTGTGACATGGACCAGTGCATGGTGCGGATGTCTTTGAAGCTCCATAATTTTGGTAGGAGGTTCTATGGCTGTAGACATTGGAAGCCTGTGAGTATCAAATGTGCTTACTATTGTTTTCCCTTCATGGTTAAAACCATCATGCTCCTTAACTCATGTACTTACCAGCTTAATTTGTTAAATTTGTAGGATAGTGACCAACATTGTAAGTCCTTTAAGTGGTTGGATGGCAACACATGTAGGCGTGGTGCTGAAACAACACCAATTGTAATAGCAAAATTTACTAGGCTAGAGGCCGAGGCAGCTATAGCAAAAAATAATGAGACCGATGCCCATGCAATGTTAACAGAAGCACTTCAGAGGGAAAGAGCAGCGAAACGTATTGTTGAAAAAGCAAGGGTTGCACAGCGTATGGTCAATGATCGAGCCCATAAGTACAAGACTGCTTTAGTTATCTCATGGCTGATCTTTGCCATATTGTTGGTATTTTTACGTATGTCTAGTGAGTTTGGATTACGGCAAATGTGTCTGCCATGAATCTGAATGTGTACATGGGCCGCATAATGTAATATCATTAATGTTTTAGACATGGAAATGTATTGTACGTGTTGGACCAACAAATGTATTGTAGGTGCTGGTCCCAACAATGTATTGTAGGTACTTTCATTTTGACGAAACGGTTGTATGTGTTGAACTCTCAGTGGGAATGTTTTGTCAACAACTTATATATACTATCATTATTTTGTAAAATATCATATTATTTGTCCATTTGGTATGACAATTTCAAATATATTGTATTCGTTAACACTATATACACACTCCAAAGAATATTCACAAGTATTGTTGATGCATCTTGACTTTGTCACCAACGGTTACATATCCATGCATGATTCATATAATTTATATAATAGTCATCACCAAGGTAAAAGCAAGTCTGAACGGAAATTTGCAATCAAGAATACATAAGTCTGAATAGTAAGGGACATGGCCCGACATAAGTTCATACAAATGTTTCAAGTGATAATACATAAGGCAATGCATAAGATACTACATTCTAGTGTACACAAGGATGATTTATAGCACCAACTTCAAAACAACACATTCCAGTGTACATAGCGCAATACTGTTATAAAAAAATACATAACATTTGCTGAACATGCACCTAGTAAATGCTAATCGCCTGGCCTATGCTACCAAGTCTATAAATATCAAAATGTAAGCATTTACAATATAATTCCTGAGCAAAATCAATGCCGACGGGCAACATAATCAGCCCACATAGCATCAATGATGTCATCCCTAAAGTGGGTCATACATCTCTTTGATGCTTCCGACATCTCCACAACATGCCTTTGGTTTGCGGTGCTGGTGGAAGCTCCATTGTTGCCACCACCGGGCGGAACAATAGGATTTCCTTCATATTCAACGTTGTCCCATGTCTTATACAATTCATCACTCCTGTTATTAATATGTATAAAATTGTGTAGATAACAACATGCAGTAATCACATAGCACTGCCTATTGAGCTTGAAATTTGGCATTAAATTGAGGATGGGAAAACGAGCCTTTAGCACCCCAAATGATCGTTCAATAACCATTCGCAAGGAAGAGTGTTGATAGTTGAACAACTCTTTCTTGGTTGTTGGATTCCTGTTACTAGAATAGAATTCCTGGGCATGGTACCTAGTTGATTTGTGAGGTGGAAGGAAACTTGTGCCAATAGGCAAGCCTGAGACCACCATGTAGTATGATCCTACATGTTTATGAAGCTATTCAAAATTGGCTACAATAACTATAACAAAAACATGTAAAAATTGATAGCCTTTGAGATTAATTGTAGTACCCGTAAGTGGCCATTGGAATCCATGCTTCGGGTCACCAATCGCTGCCTCCAACACCCGTGAGTCATTAGCACTACCTTCCCACCCTGCATGAACATAAATAAATTGCATATCCATGTTGCACACACACAACACATTTGTGGTTACGATAGCCTTTCGGCTCTTATATGCTTGAGTCGCTTGTTTAGGAGGCCGAACACTCACATGGGTACCATCCATTGCCCTAACACATTTTTGCACATGACATAAGTACTGATGATGTATGTACCTAGTTAAATAGAATATGTTTACAATATAATTAAGTGATATATATTACCTCGAACCATAGCCAGTACTTGTTCACCTGAAGATGTTTGAGGAGGCAAACTATATCTGGATCTGGCTTAATCAGATGTCTTGCATACAAGTGAAGAGCCCTAACACCTTGTGGAAGTGGCGGGACACTGTCTCAATTGAGTGTTGGAATCTGTCTGCAATACACCTCATTCGAATATTGTGGCCAAGTATGTATAACAACATGGAGACCGCCTACGTGGCATTCACATCACCTTGCCCTTCCATCAAGTATCCATGACTGACAAACTCATCCACTAAATGTAACAGATACGGGCATGTCATGCGAAACATCTCGAAGCACTTATTAGGATTATTGTCAAGTTCATCCATGTATCCATGGCCCGTGAGGATACTATCACTCATGGGCTGTTTATCATAATGTCACTGCATATAGGCGAACATCTCACCTACCAAAGGATTCACAAAGTCAAACTCTACTTCATCTTCGCTATCACATTTTGAACCCCACCAGTCATCATCATCAGTATCATGACCAGCATCATCATAATCAATGTTTTCGAAGTATGATACATCAAAATCATAAGCCAAGAATGCATCTAACCATTCACTCCTTGATGCCATTGTCACCTAAACACCACGACGACATACTAATAACCCCTTTTATTTTATAAAATATACCAATGCTAATAACAAGCACTCAATAATAAACCAAGGCGAATATGGGAAATTATCATAAAAATTCCGAATAATAAGTTAAGATTATTCAACATACAGGACTGCATCAAGTCTAGAAATAAAGAAGGTAACCTGACAACATCCATAATAGAGAAAATAATAATTAACAAAACATCGGTTTTTGTGACAGAAGGTTCAAGTACTACAATAACCATCACATAATACTACAATACTACAATAACTATAACATAATAAAATAAGATCCATGTCTCAATCCTCCGAGTTAACAATATCATCCATCCATGCTCACCTCTTATGCTCCAGCATGCCCATGAACACCACCCTATTCTCCTTCACATGGAGAGCCTTTGAGATCTTCAAATATGCCTTGTTTCCAAGATCCTCATACTGATTAAGCATGTCAATGGCTTTCCCTAGAGAACATGGATCACTCTAGTTGCTGATTGGGCAAATTGCTCAAAAGTGCCACTTAACTTGCCCCTGTTATCGTTAAACCTCTCCCTCGTCATTGCAGTGTACTCCTTTAGGGCCACAATCATCTTACTTACTTTGTCGACTTTCTTCGCCACTCTCTTACCCTTGGCACTTGCTTCTTGCATAGGACACTTGCCTGTAGCTTGGGTTTGGTCAACACTATCAGTCTACTTCGTAGTCCGAGGAATACTATCTAAGTTAAGGGTGTAACAGTCATCATCAAGATGGATAGGAGAAGCATCAGTGGCAAGCTCATCCTCTAGTGTACGCTCTTCATCACTGTTCAGTGCAGGTGTGTTTGATGAAATTTGAAGGTGCCCATTTGTAGTATTGGGGGCAAACAACTGCTTCAGCTTATCGTAGTTGGGGCATCCCTTCTTTCACAGGTTATTTGCATTCCGATCAGCCTACAACAACACAAGCATAGGAACAATTGTTAGGCAGCAAAGTAATCACAACAATGCAAAGGCATACAATACTAACATGAACAGTAAAGTAATCACAACAATGCAAAGGCATACAATACTAACATGAAACTTGAAATGTATAAAGTAACATGCCGCCACCACATGCGCCCAAACCTCGTCAGTGCATGTAATAGTTTGGGTGGCCTCATCCTACCCTAACCCCGTACGATTCAGCAATTGACTCCACTTACGTTGTTTACCCCGAAGCATATTGTGCTTTTAGAAGACTTTCTTAGCAGTGAAAAGTTTACCAGTCCTTTTATTAAGTTCTTGTGTCATTGTTTCCCATATAGGGCCCTTAAAAACATCATTCTCCATGTTACCCTTTATTTGTTCCTCCACCATAATCTCTATAAATATGTGTTCTACATGGGGAGGCCACATTTTGTCATCTGCATCTTGGGATTCATGTGCCATCTAATTCAAATATCTCACATGGTAAGATGAACACACTTTGTATTGACAGGTAAATAAATGAACAAGGGATATTAATGTGTTATTGCGACCAAGTATGTTGCGTACTGAGAAACTGCACAAGTAACTCTACATAAACATGCAATACATGTAAATAAAGATAACACCATACTAACATATACTCCAGTTCATAGCTAAATATGTACATTGTGACCATGTAACATACAAAAAGTCAAAAGACCGAAGCATTGTTTTACTACAAAAGTGGTCATTAATAACCATAGGATAGTGCATGTGAAAGTGTACGCTAACAACACTATAGTAGTCTACAAACCATAGTGGGAACAAAATAAGTTAGCAGAAACAAAATGGTTAGCCATGCACTACAATGCTTTTGAGTCCACCAATCGCCTCTTACTGAGACGGACTAGCCCCCTCATCCGGACCTGCCACTGGCCACCCACATCTTGGCCCATAACGAACTTTGTTGGCCCTACAATACTCCCTTTGGACATGCATGAACCGATGCATAACCTGCCTCTTGCAGAAATCATTCCCAATCCAAGCGTTGAGAGTGTTTGTGATCACATCCCACAATGGCTCACGAGGAAGCCCTACCTCAAAATTACCGAGCAGGAATTGGCCGAAGACAATGTCACAAAGTTCATCGACACAGTCATCGTCCCACCTCCTTAAATCCCTAGCCATCTAACAACAATCTCTGATCATGTAACAATCACATATAAACAATAAACATTTCCATGTATTCAATCAAAGTCAGAAAATAGTGTTTAGGGGTCTTATCTTAAGGTGCAATAGTTTTAACTTTATCCTCCCTTAAAAACCCACCATATTTTTTATGGATATGGATATAGTTAGCTATGTTACATACTCTATTGATCTATTGATGTATATTCTGTCAATAGCTACATCTTATCAGTTAAACTAAGTAGTAACTAAAGTAACAATCATAAAATAAAAAAAAAAAAAAAAAAAAAAAAAAAAACAAGATAGAGCAACTAAGGCACATCCATCTTTGATTCTAATTTTTTTTTTTTTTTTTTTTTTGAAAAAGGTACATCCATCTTCCATTATAAGAATATCACATGAACCATGTCGAAAAATAGTATAATCAGTGAGCAAATAAACAGGGGAACCCACAACATGGATTAACCAAAGAAAACAAAATGATGATTAGTTTTCTTAAAAAATGAGCAAAGCAGACATTGTTTACATTGTTCAAAAATGAGCAAAGCAAGGGAACCCACAACATGAGAGGGTGATTAGTTTTCTTAAAAAAAGATGATTAAAAAAACTAAATTTAAACCTCAAGGAATCTGTGACAGTGTTTTGGTAGAGTTTCGGTGCAGATAATTTTTTTTTCCCAAGCCAACAACAGAGCAAAGCAGACATTGTTCATAATACCATGGCTGTAACAAAGGAACAAGACAGAGAAACTTTTAAAATAAAAAATAAAAACAAAAAAGAAGAAGCATAAATGCTATACTTGAGTAGAGAGTAAAAAAAGAGGCATAAATAAACAAGCATTAATAGCCAAGTGAGCCAAGGTCTCAGTAAACATAACACTAAAAATGGAGGAACATGGAAAAAACAAAAAAAAAAATATATCAAAATAAAACCCAACAGATGGAGGGGCTGAATTTGGGTCTCACTGGAAACAGAAATTGGTGAACAGAGCTGTGTGTATATCTCGGGCTGAAGGTGCTGATCAGCGGAACTGGATCTCTGCTTCAATTGTTGAAGTGTGTTGTGGGTTTGGGAGAAGGAAAAGGGAAAGTGAGACGAAGTGAGCTAGCATGGGTAGTTGGGAAAGTTATTACAAAATATCCGTTGGAGCTTCTGTGGGTCTGCAATGATGTAACTACACACTGCTGTAGGACCCAATTGTGCTCCAAAATTACACCTATTACCACTAAGTTAACATAACTCATCACTTGAAAACAGCCCAAGGCTGTTTCTGAATTTGTTAACTCATGCCTCAAAAAACTCAGTTTTGTTAACTGAGTGAACACCCGTGAAAACCATCCAAACAAACATTCTATAGGTGGGCCCCATAGATTTTGGGTTATGAGTTAATAAAACTCAGTTTTGCAAAATCCAAACAAGGCCTTAAGTTTTCATTATCAATTTCCATAACTCATAACTCAAAAAATTAAGTTAGAGTTGTGAAAAATGAGATTAACTTTTTATTGTTTTCAAGTTATGGAAACTAAGTTTTTGTGGCATATTTGTAATTTTGTGACACATGGCTTCTCTCATCAAGTCAGACCAAAAGTGGTCCAATGGTCACTTTGTTCTTTTCATCTCTTTCTTCTTCACTTTTTCTCTCTCAAGTTCTAGATGCTTCATTCTTTCTTTCTTCTTTTCATCTTTTTCTCTCACCCAATGTTTCCTTCTTTCTTCTCCAACCTGGATACACCACTTGAACCTCAAATTGGAACTCTCAGCCTAACTCAACTCTCATAGCTCTCTTGCATTCAAGTTCTCTCAATAGCTCTCTTAGCCTCAAAGCTTTCTCGGCCTCTCATCTTTGGTTTGGGTAGTTCGGTTCAAGATCTATTGGTAGTTTAGTTCAAGATTTGGTGATTTGTTTGTTTCCAAACCTCTTTGGTTTGGATTTGTGGGTTTTTTTTATGGGTTGGTATGGAATTTGTTATGGGTTTCTTTGTTTAAATATCTACGGGTGTTTTTTGGGTTGATCTGATATTTATATGGCTTTCTTTGGTTAACATTTTTGTGTGTTTATGGAGCTATTGGTGATTATAATCTTTGCTACTGTGATAACTGATTAGGTGTTTAAAGTGGAAGAAAAGTAGTATTTTGATAGTTGAGGTTTGGAAAAGATAGATGAGATATGGGTTGGAATACAAATGCATTTGTATTTTTTTCTTCTTCTATGGAATGGAGAGAAATGGAAGAGTTCCATGTAGGTGCTTAAAAACAGATGTAATAGCAGTTATGAGTGTGACTGACTAGTGGGCTCTACACTTTCGAGTTAAAGTTTCTCCTTTAAATTGAAAAATAAGCCAATAACTGATGCCAAACACACTTGGGGAGTGAGTTAATAGAAAATAGAGAATTGGATATAAGATATGAATTGAAGTTTTCGATTAGAAGAACTAAGAAATGAGAACTGAGATATGCGTTAGTAGTTGATGATGCCGAAAATCGTCAATAAATCACACAATCCTCATATGCTCAAGACAATACCTATACAACACAAAACAAGAAGACCTTAGGGGAGTACCAGTGTCGTACCAGCCAAAGACCCTCCGAAGGTTAAGTTAGAAAAACTTTTCACAATTCTAGAGTGCTAGAGCTGAGTGAATCGTGCGTACATTTGCTTTCTGAGGGCTTCTGGTTTTTATAGTAGTCTAAACCAACCTTTGTTTCTTGGCCAAGAAGATTTTTCCTTGTGGGGAAGATCCTTATAAATATACATATTTTGTGAGATTCTTCCCATATAGAGATTTTGTTGACTAGGGTTAATTGTAGGGTGCAAGATATTTCCATTTAGGGTTGCTTGGGGACTTCCTAAGCCATGTAAACAACACGTGGCTTCTGTATCTGTCCCCTCTTGCTTGCTAAGGTGGAATCCATCCACCACAGAGGATCCATCCATCATACCCTATCACATCCGTCGATCCCAGTTGGCCTTAGGAGAACAGATCCTTCGACTCTATTTTTATCCTCTCTAGCTGTCCCCTCACTCTAAGAGTTTGTCGCTTTATTTGGCGAGCAGGCTCTTAGAGTGATGGAATGATTCAACCCTCAGGGAATGCATCTTGATTGACAGCCTAGCCTAGTGTATTTAATGCACTAGGGACATATGTCATATTGATTAATGGTTGACTACTCAGATCAATGCGCCCCTTCGTCTTCCATGCCATTTTCTCTATATATATATGCCATCTTACCTTCTCATTTTTCACTTTTCATTGTGAATTTCTAACCAAAGCACTACCATCACCTTATTGCTAGCACGTATGCCATCCACTTTATGTGACTGTCTTCAAGGCTTTCTCCATTGACTTTCTTTCATCGTTAACTTATAAGTGCCCTACTCTTATACTTATATTTTGTTTCCCTTTGCTTGTTCATCCATTATGTAAATCTTGTAGAGTCCTAGGGTTTATCCATCACGTGTAGGTGACAGATGTCTAGTGAGGTGTCGAGTGACCAGTCGTGTGTCCGCGATGAGGCAAGCTACGATGAGTGTACCCGTCAGGTTAAAACAACCCTGGCACCTCTTCTGATGAACGAAGTCCGTCATCCAATTCACTTTCCTCGGAAATGGATGGGGATGTAGATGTAAACGAGTCAAAGGATGACTCAAATGACCAGATGGCTAGTGCTGAACCCCCAACCCAATCCGTCATAGGTCTTGATGGCCTTAGGGAATTCATTATCCTTCCATTGTGGACGATAAATGACTTTAGGTCTACAATTAGGCAAAAACAATTTGATACACTTAGAGAAAAATTCCAGATTCCTATCAACATACCAATTCATCTACCTTACAAGTCCAAAAAATGCTACTACAAAGGTATGGATAACGTCGGAGTGTATGAGCAAATGCTTAAAGCGGGACTAAGGTTCCCATTAAGCGCTCTTCACCTTCGCCTTTTCCAATATCTGGGGTTAGTCGTCACCCAGATCTCTCCTAACGCCTAGAGGATTTTCATTGGCACAGAGGTCCTGTACGAAGTCCTTTCAAACGGGGCATGCAGGATGACGGTGGATGAATTCTTCCTACCAAGGAAGCCGTCTCTTAGGCTAGTTTGTGAGACCCCTGACTCCAATAGGAACTGGAAGAGTCGATACTTTTTCCTTGATGGGGACAACTGGATGTGCCATCCTGATGACCAGGAGTTTATGCCAGTTGATAAGACTTGGGGAATAATGCCCCCGTCTGGTATGTGTCTGTCGGTCCTTCAATTTTTCTTTATCATTGCTAGTTTTACATAATGTTTTGATTGTCTCCTTTCGCAGCTCGAGACCGTCCAGAGGTTACCCTTGAGCAGTGGAGTTTTCTGGAATGGATTTTTAGGATCGAATTGAAGGAGAGAACTTGGGTGAAGCTCATTACCTTGGACACTCTCTATTGGTACTACGAGGGACCTAAGCCCATCGAAGCTGCCCGTTGCTACGATCGTTTAGCTCGCCAACGTAAGTCCGCCACATCTTTTATTTTGTTTGTAGTAACTTCACCTAACTCTTCTTTGGTTCGTCTTATTTAGAAATAGAGGATGGGAAGAGGAAAGCCTACATTAAGCAGCAAGCAGCTGCAAGGAAGAGGGGAGGAATGGGTACATCTAACCCATCTACTAAGAGGAAGCCGTCTGATAAAAATGATCGTCCACCTAAAAAACCCAAGATGGTGAAAGAGCCCGTCGTGGCTATTCCTACTAAAGGGAAGCTTCCTCCCCTGCCCGTCCATGGGAAAGGCAAAGGCTTGATGACGGGTCAAGTTCCTGGTGATGAAAAATGCCCCGTCCTTCTTCGTGAAGATCCCCAATATGCTCTAAAGCAGCTCTCGTCCATCCTCACAAGTGAAGAGTATAAGGACTTGGGAAACCATTCTATTGAGGCCATGATGGTCGAAAGAAAAAATATCTATTTGACAGCACTTCTTCCTATACCTATGAATTTCATTGGACCCAAAAATGATACATTGGAAGACTCTTTTGGCTCTTCCAATATGAATAGGTTGATTGTTTCACTCCTGTATCTTCCAAAAGGAAAAAAGGTCTCTGAGAGCCTTTTCCTAGATCTCTTTAGCTTGGCTTAGGTTTGTTTTCGTTTACCTTTTCTTTCCATCATGCTGTTTGTTCATTAATTTATGATGTTGAAACTAATCCTGTTTTTGGATGCTGGTAGGGGCCCTCATGATAAAGGGCTTGATGGACCGCTGCATGTCCCAAGCGACAATGGTGGACCATGTAAAGGCTAGGGTAGAGGCGTCAGAGGCCGAGCTCGGGGAGTTGAAGGCCTGGAAGGCCGTCTAGGAGAAGAAATTTGACCTAACAAAGAGGCTCCTAGAAAAGGCGGAGGTGCCAAAAAAATTTCTTCAGGACAAGGAGGATGAAATCACCAAGTCCAAGAAGCTGCTATGTCGAGCTAAGGATGATGCAATCAAGGAGTACTGCGATTCCGACACCCTTCTATTCAAGCTGGGAGGTTCTTTTGCTGATGGTTTTGACGATTGCCTCCGTCAAGTTAAGGCTTCCTTCCCGGATCTGGACCTATCTCATATCAGCATTAACACCGAAGGCCAAACTCCAGCTCGTCCGGTTGAATCAGAAGGAACTGAAGATCTTTTTACTGATGATGTCAATCCTAACCCCCCAAATTGATGGGGAAGCCATTCCTGCTGACCATGAAAAATTCGTTGAGGATGGTAACTATCAGCTTGAAGATGTGTAGGTTGAAGACAAGAATGAAGAGACCCCTTCCATCTAGCAATAGTTTTTTTTTTTCCCACAAAGATATCTTGTAAGAACAGTATTTATGTTTAATTTATCTGTTGCTTATCACCTTAACATGTAGACATTTCCCTCTATGGGCTTTTATAATATTTTGGTTATATGCTTGACAGTGTATACTTGCAATATATATATCCGTCCATTTTGGACCCACACATGTAAGTTTTCTTTATGATGAGCCTGCGTCAGTCTTAGTCATTGCTCTAGGATGAACCCGTCCATTATCCTGGACTTTTAATGGAGATAAGTCATCCTTTCAAGATGAGCCTGTCTGTTTTGTGGACTTTGTAAATACAAAAAATCCCTCCAAGATGAACCCATCCACTCTATGGACTTAGTAAATACAAATCACCCCTTTAGGATGAACCCGTCCACTCCTGTGGACTTGGTAAATACAAATCATCCCTTTAGGATGAACCCGTCCACTATGTGGACTTGGTAAATACAAATCATCCCTTTAGGATGAACCCGTCCACTATGTGGACTTAGTGAATACAAATCATCCCTTTAAGATGAACCCGTCCACTTTGTAGACTTGGTAAATACAAATATCTCTTTAGGATGAACCCGTCCACTATTCTGAACTTTATAAGTACAAATCATCTCTTTAGGATGAACTTGTCCACTTTGTGGACTTGGTGAATACAAATCATCCCTCTAAGATGAACTCGTCCACCATTCTAGACTTTTAATGTAGATAAGTCATCCATTTAGGATGAACTCGTCCACTCTGTGGAGTGAGTAAATAAAAATAATCTCTTTAGGATGAACCCGTCCACTTTTGATAATAATAATAATGTAGATAAGCATACATACAGAATTTCTAAATAACTCCTCTTATTGTGAAAAATTTGTGAATTAAAATTGTCTTTTGAAAAACGAAAAAAAACTGCCTTTTGGGCTTAAAAGAAACTGTAGATAATAAATAATAAATTAAAATGAAATAAACTGGAAATAAGGAGTGTCGTCGCTTTTGCCACTGTCTACTGGTAGTACTTCTTAAGGTGGTTTGAGTTCCATGGGTGATGCAACTTTTCTCCGTCCAGTGTCTCTAGGTGGTAGGTTCCTTTCCTATGCCATGATGCAATTCTGTATGGTCCTTCCCAGTTAGGTCCTAGCTTCCCTAGGGAGGTGTCTTTTGTGGCGCCCATCACCTTTCTTAAGGCAAGATTTACAACTTGGAAGTCCTTATATCTGACCCTAAAGTTGTAATACTTGGCCATGAGGTCTTGGTATCGTGCTAATCTTTACTCAGTCGTTGCTCTTACCTCGTCCACCAGATTAAGCTGCAGGCGTAGCGCTTCGTCATTTCTTCCCCCGTCATGGTTTCCTACTTGGTAGCTTGTGGGTCCTACTTTAGTTGGAATGACCGCATCGCTTCCATATGCCAGTCGAAATGGTGTTTCTCCTGTAGGTGTTCTTGCTGTCATTCGGTATGCATACAAGATGCTTGGCAATTCCTCCAACCATATGCCCTTTGCCCCCTCGAGCCGAGTCTTGATGATTTTGAGTAAGGACCGGTTCATGACCTCAACTTTTCCATTGGCCTGAGGGTGAGCGAGAGATGAGTAGTGATTCTTGATCCCAAGTTGCAAGCAAAAGTCTCTGAATGCGTCGTTGTCGAATGGCTTCTCATTGTCTGAGACCAGCACTCTGGGTATACCATACATGCAAACGATGTTCCTCCATACGAAGTTTCGCACATTCTTCTTCGTGATGGTGGCCAGTGCTTCTGCTTTCACCCACTTGGTGAAGTAGTCTATGCCAACCACCAGGAATTTTAGCTATCGAATTGCTGTTGGGAATGGACCCAAAATGTCTGACCCCCATTACGCAAAAGGCCATAGAGCTGTCATTGGAGTGAGTTCTTCTGATGGCTATCGAATGAGGTTGACAAACCTTTGACACTTGTCACACGTTTTAACGTAAGCAGTGGCATCCTTCTACATGGTAGGCCAATAGTATCCTACTCGGATGAGTTTATGTACTAATGATCGTGACCCAGAATGGTTCCCGCAAACTCCTTCGTAGACTTCTCGCATTACATAATCTGCCTCCTCTGGGATGAGACACCTCAAATACGGTCGAGAGAAGCCCATTTTGTATAGAATGCCTTTAATCAGAATGAAGCGTGCTGCTTGAACCTTCAACTTCCTTGTAGCTTCCTTACCATCAAGCAACACGGCATCCTTTAGGTATGAGATATTGGAGTTGTCCAGTAGTTTCCAAGGCCTATTTCATGCACGCTGACACTATCTATTAATGGTGAGATTTGAACGAAGGATAGTACCTAATTAGGGATGACCATGTGTTCTGTTGAGGCGGCTTTAGCAAGATGGTTGGTGTGCTTATTCTCCTTCCTTGGTATTTGAACAAGCTTTACTTGGTGGTCATTAACTCGATCCTTTACTTGCTCAAGGTACTACTTCATTTGTTCGTTCTTGCACTCATAGTTGCCGTTAACCTAGTTGATTACTACTTGGGAATCACAGTATACGACCATACTTTCGGCTCTTACTGCCTTGGCGAGATCCAGCCCTGCTATCAAAACTTCGTAATTATTGGTTGTGGGGAAGTTCAAATGGATCATGCATTCAACCTTATCCCCTTTCGGTCTGTAGATTACCATACTTGCTCCACCTGCTTGTCTGTTGGAAGATCCGTCCATGTGGATGCTTTATTGGGGGCTCTCTTCTGCTCCCTGGTCTTCCGTGAGAGTGAATTCTGTGATGAAGTCAGCAATGACTTGTCCCTTTATGGCCTTACGTGGTCAGTATTGTATGTCGAATTCGCTCAACTTAATTGCCCATAGCGCCATCCGTCCAGCGGCTTCAGGGCTACTCATTGCTCTTCGAAAAGGCTTATCTACTAGGACGGTCACAGTATGTGCTTGGAAGTATGGCTTAAGTTTATGAGCGACAGTCACTAATGCAAAGGCGAGTTTTTCCGTTGGTGGGTACCTTTCTTGTGAGCCTCTGAGTGCCTTGCTAGTGTAATACATAGGCTTTTGTACCCTATTTTCTTCCTTGACTAAGGCTGCATTGACAGCTGCTGGGGAGACGACCAGATAGAGGAATAATTCTTCCTCAGGTTTGGAGGGACTTAGCAATGGAGGGGAGGAGAGGTATGCTTTCAGGTCTTCAAATGCTTGCTGACACTCAACCGTCCACTCAAACGATTTCTTCAACGTATGGAAGAAAGGTAGGCACTTATATGTTGCTATTGAGACAAACCTGTTTAGTGCAGCAATCCTGCCATTCAGGCTCTGTAATTCCTTGATGCTTGTTGGCGGCATCATCTCCATCATTGCCTGTATCTTGTCTAGGTTGACCTCGATGCCTTTTTGGGACACCATGAACGCTAGGAATTTCCTTGCCATTACCATAAATGCACACTTGCTTAGATTCAGCTTCATGTTATAAGACCGAAGGATGTCGAAGGTCTCTTGGAGGTCATTCAAATGATTGTTCTCTTGCAAGCTTTTTACCAGCATTTCGTCCACGTAAACTTGCACATTCCTCCCACTCTGATGTGGAAACATTTTGTTCATCAGTCTTTGACATGTGGCACCCGCGTTCTTGAGTCTGAATGGCATCACATTATAGCAGAAGAGACCCTAACTGGTGACGAATGAAGTATTCTCTTGGCCGGCCTTATCCAGCTTGATCTAGTTGTACCTAAAGAATGCATCCATGAAGTTTAGTAATCGGTGCCTTGCAGTCAAATCCACTAAGACGTCAATCCGCGGAAGTGGGTAGCTATCCTTGGGGCATGCCCTGTTCAGGTTCGTGAAGTCTACGCACATCTTCCACTTTCCATTGGCCTTTTTAACCATCACTATGTTGGCCAACCAGTCGAGGTAGTATACTTCTCGAATGAAGTCTGCTTCCCGTAACTTACGAACTTCTTCGGCTATGGCTTTGTCCTGTTCCTGCGTGAACACCCACTTCTTCTAACAGACTGGAGAGAAAGAAGGCAATACATTCAACTTATGGACTATAATTGAAGGATCAATTCCGAGCATGTCCTCATGGCTCTAGGCGAATATGTCCTGATTCTCCCTGAGAAACGTTGTAAAGGCCTGACGGATCTGCGGGCTAACTAGAGTTTCGACCCTGGTTGTTCGTTTGGGCCTAGCATCGTCTAAGATTACCTCTTCCAATACTTCTATTGGTTCCGCCACTATTTGTTGTTCCTCTACAGACATAGTTTGCAAGTGGTTGTCTATCTCCAACATGGTGATGTAGCACTCGCGCGCTGCCACTTGATCTCCCCGTAGTTCTCCCACTCCGTATTCGGTTGGGAATTTTATCATTAGGTGGTAAGTCGAGGTTATCGCCTTCCATGAGTTAAGGGTTGGACGACCCAATATAGCATTGTAAGTGGATGAACAGTTGACAACTAGGAATGTGACATTCCTAGTGATCTGCTGCGGATAATCTCCGACTATCACGGACAAAGTGACTACTCCTAGTGGGTGCATCCTTGTTCCTCCGAATCTGACAAGCGGGGTGTTGACTAGAATCAGCCGTTCCCTATCAATCCTCATCTGCTAGAATGCTGAGTAGTAGAGGATGTTGGCAGAGCTCCCATTGTCCACTAGGTCTCGATGGGTGTTGTAGTCCCCGACCCGAACGCTAATCACAAGCACAACATCGTGAGGGTGGTGGAGGCGCCTGGCATCTTCCTCTGTAAAACCAATGACAGGGTTGTCAAACTGTGCCATCTTCGGGATAAATCTCGTTAACTGGACATTGTAGACCATCCGTAGGTAGGTTTTTCGTGCCTTCTTGGATGAGCCAAATGTCATGGTTCCTCCCACGATTCCTTATGTCTCCTAATGGTGGCCTGGGATGCTCATTTTCTCTTCATGTAGGTGTTTCTAGGCTGGTCCATCCTTCCCTTACCGATGAACCTTTGCAACTTCCCTTGCCTAATAAGAGCTTTTATTTGCTGTTTTAAGTCATAGCAGTCAGATGTGTCATGACCGTGGTTGCGGTGGAAATGACAGTATTTGTCTCTGGACCTCTTGCTAGGGTCTCCCTTCAGCTTGCCAGGGAATGTCAGTGCTCTTTCATCCTTGATCTGCATCAAGACTTAATCAATTGGGGTGTTCAAAGAAGTGAAGCTTGCGAACCTTCCAATGGGAGGCTTAGAGCTCCTATCCTCCCTTCTATCTCCTGTCCTTGCTATCTTTCACCCCTTGTCCTATCGGGATTCCTCCTGTTTTTCCCTTTTCCTAGGCTTCTCTTCGCGAGTTAGCAGTGCGTCTTCCGCGTTCATGTATTTAGTAGCCCTGTAGAGTACATTTGACATAGTTTTTGGGTCATTCTTGTATAAAGAGAACAAAAACTTACACTTCCATAACCCATTCATGAATGCGGCCATGAGTATCTTGTTGTCAGCTTCATTGATGGAGAAGGCCTCCTTGTTAAAGCGGGCTATGTTAGACATCAGCATCTCATCTTCTCGTTTCTTAATGCTCATCAAGCATGCAGTTGACTTCTTATACCTGTGTCCCCCAATGAAGTGTGAGGTAAACTGGGCACTTAACTCCTTAAAGGTACCAATGGAATTGGGTGTCAACCTGTTAAACCAAATCCTTGTGGGGCCCTTCAATGTAGTGGAGAAGGCCCTGCACATGATCTCGTCCGCCACTCCTTGCAAGTGCATTAAGGTCTTGAAAGACTCCAGGTGATTTAAGGGATCCTTGGACCTGTCGTAAGTTTCTACCTGTGGTATGCGAAACTTTGGTGGAAGGGTGAATGAGGTAACTGGTACCGTTAAGGGCGAGTCCGTCCGATGGACTAGCTCGTCGAGGTCGCTTAACACCCGTCCTCTGAGGGCGTTCATCATGACGTCCATCCTCTCTTTCATCATTTGCATCTCCAGTATCTGCAGCGGATGGACGGTTTGTATCCAGTCACTCTTGTCTGCTTGGGGCGTTGCTGCCTTCCGTCCCTTCTTGATTCCTTCTCTCAACACTGGTTCCTTCCTGGTCTTCCTACTAAGTGTTTAGTGCTGCGTTCTTTTGGCGCAACTGTTCCTTTAGGTCATGATTTTGTTTGGTGAAGCATTCTATTGCCGCTGTGAGAGTCTAGACCTGCCTCTCGAGGGCGGTGGTACGCGATTCATCTCCTTGAGCATTGTTGGTGGTTGCCATCGAGTAAGTACCGTACAACTCTTTGTCCAGGAAGCGATAGTATGGCTTGCAAATTTCTTCCCTACAGACGGCGCCAACTGATGATGCTGAAAATCGTTAGTAAGTCACATAATCCTCATGTGCTTGAGACAATACCTACACAACATAGAACAAGAAGACCTTAGGGGAGTACTGGTGTGGTACCAACCAAAGACCCTCCGAAGGTTAAGTTAGAAAAACTTCTCACAACTCTAGAGTGCCAGAGCTGGGTAAATTATGCGTACCTTTGCTTTCTGAGGGCTTTTGGTTTTTATAGTAGTTTAAAACCAACATTTGTTTCTTGGCCAAGAAGATTTTTCCTTGTGGTGAAGATCCTCATAAATATACATATTTTGTGAGATTCTTCCCATATAGAGATTTCGTTGACTAGGGTTAATCGTAGGGCGCAAGATATTTTCATTTAGGGTTGCTCGGGGACTTTCTAAGCCATGTAGGCGACACGTGGCTTCTATATCCATCCCCTCTTGCTTTCTAAGGTGGAATCCGTCCACCACAGAGGATCCGTTTGTCATACCCTATCACATCCGTTGATCTCGATTGGCCTTAGGAGAATGGATCCGTCGACTCTATTTTTGTCCTTTCCAATAGTAAAGGTAACCAACTTTCTCTAGTTTCTGCAACCGTAATCATAAAAGTTTCTAAAAATATTTTCTAAATTATTGCCCTTAGGGCATCTGTTAACTTTTTACAATTAAAAATACGTTTATACTCACCTCAATGTACAACTCCAAAGCACCAAACTTGCGAGAATTCTTCAGCATGAATCCTGTATGACCAACATCATCATCAATGGAAGCCTCCTCTCCCATATATGCAAATATGGGAGCACCTGCCAGGGCACCATGCCAATGCTTAAAATTCACAACATATCTTTGCCGGAAAGTGGTGTAGCTTACGAGCTGATAATTGAAGTGATTGAGCGTTTGGTCATAATGGAATGTTTGATAATCATTGTTTGAGTCAGATGCAATTAGAGATGGTCTGTGCACACCATTTCTGTCCTTATTGTGTCCTAGCACACTGAGTCTCAGTTTCCTTGGTTGTAAAGCACAAGTAAATGTAATGAAGAACATGAGAATAAGTAAACATGAAAGCCATAAAGTTTCCTGGAATAATCTAGGAGCTCTAATGGCCATGATATAAGTGAGAAACAAATTGAATGGGAAACCTTTGGTATCATATTTACGTGGACAAAGAACTATCTTTATACAACTAAATTTGGGTTGATCCCAAAATGATTGTAGGATTTTTGCATTCAAATTCATTGTTAGAGCATCCACATTGGTGGAGCTATAAATTTAACAATTTGGCACCATAAAAAACTACTTTATCTATTTTGCCTTCACACTTTACAAATTATCCAACATCAGTGGTTTTATTTTCGCTTTCAACACAATAAAATAATATAAAAAATACAATAAAATAATATATTCTTTACAATAAACAACAATCATAGCTACCGCCACCACCAATGTTACTGCCACCACTGCCACTGCAATTGCCACCAACATCGCAACCGCCACCATCAGGAAAAAAAAAATTCTCACCAATATTAGCTAGTAATAACCTACCACTTAAAATTTATTGTGAAAATATTTTAGTAGGATTTCTTAATTTTAATTTCTTATTATTCTTTATTTTATTTTTCCCTTTATCTCTTTATTTGGTTTCATCCATACACGTTTTTTTTTTTTTTTCCTCTTTTTTTCTCCTCCACACCTGTATACTCCTCTTAACTCTCCTCCACACACATATACTTCCTTATCTTCACTCTATCTTCATTTGCATTTTTGTTTTCTACTTTAGCTCTCTCTCTCTCTCTCTCTCTCTCTCTCTCTCTCTCTCTCACTCTCACACACACACACATAGAGATCGGCGAGTCAGATTTGCTAGGTTTTTTCTCACATACATGGATTTTTTTTCTTTTTTTCTTTCTTCCTTTCTCTTAGATTTGGTCCTTTTTTTTTCCTTTTTTTTTTTTTTATATCCTTCTGATTTGATTAGTTTTAAGATTGTGATTTGAGTTTGTATTTTGATTGTGATTGAGTTTAGGTAGAGATGTTTGGGTGAGAAAAGATCTGGAATGGATGAGTGGAGGAAGAAAGAAAAAAAATGAAAGAGAGAAGAGAGATTGGCGAGGTCGGCGAGGTTAGCGTTGGGCAGGCAAGATCGACGAGTGAGACAAGGTGGAGGAAGAGAAAAAATCTAAGTGCTGGACATGAAGAGTGAAGAAGTGAAGAGTGAGGAGAGAGGAGCTACGGGTAGAAAGGAGAAAAAGAGAGGAAGAAAATATTAAAATATTTGGACTAGTGTGAATGCAACATAAAATAATATTTATATATATTTTACCTTTGAGCTACATTGCACAACCATCTTTGGTTGTGCATTGTAGCTAAGAAGCCAAATTTTTTGGCTTTGGCTCCACCAATGCAGCGTCAATTTTGTAATTGGTGGTGCTAAAAATAGCAATATGGCTTTTTAGCACCACCAATACTAATGATCTTATATGTTATAATTAGCACATTGACTTTGTCACCTTTTAGCAATATTCATTCTATAGTAGTGCTCGGGCCTCGATCTCCTTGGTAGTGAAGCACAAGTGAATGTAATGAAGAGGAAGACAATTAACAAACATAGAAGCCAAAGAGCTGCTTGGAATGGTTTTCGAGCTTTAACAGCCATGATATGTAGGAGAATCGCAAGTGATGCTTGAATAGGAAATTTGGTGACATATTTATGTGGAAACAAATTGAACTACTTTTATAGAACTCAATTTGAGTTTATGCCAAATAATTGCGGGATTTTTTGCATTCAAATTAGTTGTTATCTATTATAATTTGTACATTGACTTTCTCATTGTAACATCCCAAGTTTTTCTTTAATTATATGTGTGTATTTTTTTTACTGAGGGCATTTTTGTAAAATTAGCCAACAAGATATTTGTTGTGTAGATAAGTTCCCCATCTATCTACACATGTGAACCCCGGTTTTTTTTTTTCTTGAAAATAACACTAAAAGACAAACTATTTTGTTAGTTAGCACAATTTTGAAACAAATTTGGTATCTAACAACTCGAGACCAAAGGACTCGATTTTAGTGTTCTTAATCGAGCAAGATGGAGTCGATTTCAACATAAAACTCGAGCCTATTGGACTCGATTTCATTGTTCAATTCTCCCTTTCAACAAAACTCAAGCAAAACTCAACTCCAGCAAAACCACTCCAGCAAAACCACTCCAGCAAAACCTAGGTCTAGTTCCAAGCAAAACCTAAGTGAGCTTCAGCGAGGAATGAAAGATATGGAACAAGACAACTCCAGCAACTCTGATCCGATCCCAGCAACTCCAGCAAAACCTGTGCGATCCGATATGAGCAAAACCCCAGGTGGGTCTTGGGTTTGTTGATGTCGTTGTTTCTCTTTGGTTGTTGTGTTTGATTGTTGGAGAAGAAGAGTTTTTGGAAATGGGTTGTGTTTGATTGTTTGAGAAGAAGATTGTTTCATTGTTTCTCTTTTCTATTTGGCAGCGTTTCTCTTTCGTTGTTTTCGTTTTTGTTGTGAGTACCGAAATCAAGTCTGAATGGCTTGATTTCAATTTGATGGAAAATGAGTCTGATGGACTCAAGTTTGGCATTCCAAAATCAAGTATATTACACTCGAGTTGTTAGTTTCCTGTATACTTTTGAAAACGTGCTAATTAATGAATTTGTTTAAAAATTAATGTTATTTTGAAAAGAAAAAAAAAAACTATGAACCCCCCCATCATCATTCTCACGGCCCCTCTCTCCCTCCTTTCTCTTATTCCCTCTTCTTCTCCCTCCCTCAAGACTAAATCCTCAAGCCCCATGTCTCCATCGTTTTTCCTTTCTCAAATCAAGACCTCCAAGAAAGTGAGGAGTTCTCTCCATTAGTCCTCCTAGTAACCAAACTCCATGAGATTTTGAAGTGGATCAAACCCCAGGTAAAAATATGAATCTTCTCTCTATTTCTTCCAAGAAATACTTTGGGTTTTGTTATTT